>NW_027069647.1:522073-619808 GCF_002906115.3 Quercus suber | reverse complement strand
GTGTGGTTTCCTGGGTCATCATATCTTGTGTTCATTTATTTTCCGCTGCTTTATATCTTGATATGATTATTTGATTGCTTTAACCTAGAATTGCATAATTTGACTAAGTAACAACTTGGCTAATTAATCTAGGCTAACCAATCTGGTTGTGTTTTAAGGGGTCTAAAACCGTTCAAAGTAGAATGGAAACAAGTAGTAAACCAAGGCTTGACCAAAAAACAAACAATCACTATGAAAAAGTGATCACAATGCTCATTCACACATGGAATAAACATCCAGACATGTAAGCTAATAAGCTCAATTGTAAAGAATCATTTGCATGTCCAACACTCAACCAATGCAATAACACTAGAAAATTGCATTAAGGATATAAAATTCAACAAAGGGCACAAGAGTAATGTACTTAAAGAAAATGCATGACATTTAACAAGTACTAAAACTACAAAGCATGGGACATAAACCTTAAAAGCTTACAAAAGTAACAAGTACATACCCTTAACACATACAAATAAAGTTTTTTAAATAAACTAAAAGTGCTTAAATTTTCTCCTCTTCAAAATGATGAGAAGCTGTGATGCACTTGGAACATATATACTTGTAACCTGAAACACTTGCATAAAACACATTAAACCCTCATGATAAAGCAAGTCATAAAAATGACAAGTATAATGTAACAAGTAAATTGTGATCAAGTAATCATGATGTGAAACATGTGAGCAACTTGATCTCACACCAAACACCAAAACAATTTTTTTTTTTATTATTATCTCAATGTCTTTTCCCCCTTGGTATATGCATCTCCCCTATGAAATATCTCTCCCCCTACAAATGTGCACGAGAAATAGAATTTTTCCCTTTAAGAATGTGTACAAGGGTCATATAGAGATGACAAAAACTCTCCGATATACTCTCTAAAGTATACTCTCCCCCTTTTTGTTAGGAATAGACAAAGGGTTAAAAAGAAACGAAGGCAAGAGATAAAGGTATGAACAATAATAATAATGCATGAGGGGTGCGAAATGAATGAAAAAATGAAGCTCAAATCTAAGACAAGACAAAATGCTATAAAGCATAAAGTAAACATGATATGCTAGGATGAAGAAACAAGGTATAGACCAATGCATGACAAAGGTAGCAAATGTGTGTGCAAGAGGTGGTTATGTGCAATGTATGACCAATGCATGAAAAATGCACATGTGAGGTAAGGTGTGTTAATTACACAACCAATGAACCAAACATATTCCTAATAAGGAAACATGAGAAACTCCAAGGTTTGGTACTCATCGGAGTCCAAACAAGTGAGAAAGTGCCTAAGAGGCATTTTATTAAACACTTAACGTGCACACTATGAACAACAATGTAAAACAATGCATGAACATCATGAAATCCACCCTTAATACATGCTCTTTTTGCCACATAGGGCCAACATCCAAAGCAAAACATCAAAATAAATCAATCCCATTCAAAAAATTGACAAAAATTAAGCTTCTCCAACCCCTTTGATGAAAATCTCAACCAATAGTACAAAACTCTCCAAAACTTAATATAAGGATCCAAATCAATGAAAAGAGTTTAAAATAACCTTAAAGATGTTAATAGAATGAAAAACCATTCAAATTGATTGGATTTTGATGTAAAAATATTGAAAGAGGGGTTCAAAAGAGGATGGGAGAAGTTAAAAACAAGTTTCCCACTAAAAACCCTTGAAATAGTTGTTTATGGGCATTTCGCAATTGGGCGAGTCACGAGTGAGTTGCCAAAACCTTCTGTGTGAACTCGCGACTAGGCTTGTGACTGGGCAAGTAGCCAAAACGAGTCGCTAAAACTCTGACACTAGTTTTTCAACACAGAACATGTTTAGACAATGAAAAACAAAGTAAGCACTAAACATGAACACAAAGAGTGATAAAAATCACTTCCAAAAATAGATAAAATGATCAAATTTTTTTTTGGATTGATCCATATATAGTTAAGCACACACATATCACATTTAAACAAGTACAATCGAACAAATGAATAATGCATTTATTGAACATTAAGCATGTGTGTTGTGTATGTATATCAAATGTGGAATAGTCCTTAGTTTAAAGTGAAGTTTTAATGATTAATTCAATCAAGTTATACACAACTAGTACTAAGACAAGTGGTATCTCAATTATAGAAATGAACATATATGACATTCCATAAGAAAATGATTATATATCTTTGAAACTTTTCATTTGGCTTCTTTACAATTCATAACATTTGATTATTCTTGATCTTTACATCTCATTTTAAGATTGATGCCTAAAAATTTTTATATTTCAATTTGATGAACAACCCTTTGGCTTTTTGGGCACTATACATTTTTATAAAAGTCGCTTTCCCTTTTTCCTAGTGAAATACTAGTATATGCGACGGTTTTTGCAAGTCATTATCTTTTTTTATTTTGAGATTTACATTTGTTGAGCTCTTTAAGCAAAAAAATAAAGGAGTGGGAAGAGATATAGGCACAAGTCTACGCATGTATCAAAACCAATATGACTATTGACTAATCATTTATGACAAGCTTGAAGATCGATTTACAACAATCACATAAAGATGTCAAGATTTTTCCCATAAAGATAAAAAGTGCATAAAGAACAAGTTAAGCTTGTAAATGCATAAAGTCATTTGTACGAAGGTACAAGGAAAAACTCACATGTGATATGTGCTCAAACATATACGATCAAATTTTTTGAATTTTTCACTTTTTATGTGGTTTTGGATTTTTACTCACACAAAATTAAAACAAAAAGGTAAGATCAAAACAAAAACAATGCATACAAATAAATGCAAGAAGTACAAATGCATGAAGATATGACATCTAATACATGAAGGATCCTACAAAGATCGAAAGAATAAGATCAATGACCAAAAGAGCAAACGCTCAACTATAGGAACCCTTCCTCATCCAAACAGAACGATTGTTTGGAATGAGTGTCTCAAAAGAAGTGAGACGAGGGTTGGAAGAATGAGAACCGGAGATGTACATAGTCAAGGAGTTAAGAGCATTAAACACTTTCTTCAACAACATGCTATTTTCACTCAAATCTGGTTTACCCTTTTTAGCACAACTTCCAAGAAGCTCAAGTTTCTCTTTTCTTTTGATTCTTTTAAGAGCATGAAGCTTAGAGCAATGAGTTCTTAGATAACCAAAAGCACCACAATGGTGACACATAATGTGTTTAGGTTTACTAGGCTTTTTGGGCAGGGATTTAGCAACATAGTTTTGTTCTCTTTTCAACTTATAACATTGAGGTCTTATATGACTAATCACACCACAATAGTGGCAAGTTGGAACAAACTTAGATCCATCCAAAATCTTAGGTTGAGATCTAAATGAAGGCTTTCACTTAAGAGCCTTTCTCTCCACCTTTTGGTTTCTTTTATGAGGAGTAATGTACATCGATTTGTCCTTTGAGGTAGAACACACAATAGACATAAAATTCGGTACCACAACATGATTACAACAAATATTTTTATCATTTTTATCAATAGGTTCAGCAATCAAACACTTGGCATGCATCTTTAGAGATTCATTTTCACATTTTAGTTCATCAACAAGTTTGTTAGACAAAACAAGTTTAGCATCTAAGTCCATACTCAAACATTTAAACTCTTTCAGCTTTTCAAGAAAATTTTGAGCAAGTTTCTTATATTTCTCAACTAATTTGTTGGATTCATTGAGCTTAGAAATCAAATTATCATTGTCACAAAATAACTTGCTCAAATTCTTTTAAAACTTCTTAGCATTTTTCTTTAAGGGTTTGATGTTAGGATTATCAACAATATCCAAAGATTCATGTAACATGGCATTACAATCATGAGAATTATCACTCATAGAAGCATTTTCACAAACACGTGGCATGTTACATTTATCATCAACCAAATCATACAAAGAGGCATACAAAGCACAATCCATGGCAAATAAATACAAGGGGTTAAGGATCACACTTAGGTATTTAAACCACAACAAGTGTATCCGCTTTGATACCAATTGAAAGTTCAATATGTATATAAAACACACTTGAATGTTTAGACCTCAAATTACAAAATATCAATTCAAGTTTATAATCAAACAATAAATGTGCAGAACATGGAAATAAGTTAAAACAGAATTGATAAGCAATTTAAACCAAATAAAATCACATCCACATCAGAAATTAAATGGCAAAAATTAAGGGAAGAGAGATGCAAACATAAGGACAATACACGATGTGTTATCGAAGAGTAAACTGAAACTTTCGGCGTAAAACCTCTCCGCCGTCCTTCAAGCGGTCAATAATCTACTAGAAAATGTAGTTGGGATACATGAATAGCAATAGACCCACTAAGCCTAATCTACCCAGTGTACCTAAGCCCTCCAAGCTTCTTACTCCAACAAGGTTACGCCGAACTTTTGTCTTTTTTAGCTTACCGGATTTCGCTATAGCCCATAGTATTAGCCGATAACCATTGGTCCCTTCTTAACTGCTTCCCAAAACACCAAATAGTCTTCTCATAGATATGGGTATGATGAGAAAATGATTTGGGTAAGAACCTCTCAAGGATGTAACAATGGAGATGATGAGAGTAGAGGAATTTGAAGAGTTCTATGTGAAGATTGTGGATGAATCAATCTTGTTTTTCTCTAAGGTTTCTCTCTCAAAATTTTCTCTAGAAGCTTTCTACATTTCATGGGTTTAAGGGGTATTTATACTTAGGTGAGAAGAGAATGCGAAGAGTTAGTTTTTCCCAAACAGGGTGGTCTAATGGCTTGGCCTCGCGACTTGACTGAGTCGCAAGTTCAAGCCGCAAGATAACAGAATGGCTAAGCTGGACTTTTTGTCCTGTAGTGCTCCAGTTGGCACGACTGTTCATCTTCTCACACGCTTCACTTGTGAGCTGCATTTGGCGACTCGCCAGTCGCGAGTTACCTGTGAGTCCCAGCTGCGAGTCTCTGCATTCTTGCACAATCTCGAGCATTTCTTCACACTCTCTCACTCACTGCCCTTACATGATTCCCACCTAAATACAGGGTTACTAATTGCTAAAATACAAGCAAATTTGGCACGGAATAAAGTCGATACAATAGTTGATTAAATTCAACTTTACATGAAACAAAGGTAAAATCTATTCTAGGATGAAATGTTAAAATGACAGGCAATCTATCCTAGAATGATATGTAAAAATGAGATGACATGCAATCTATCCTAGGATGGCTTGTACAATCTAATGGAGCTCGAAAAAGAGTACCACAGATAATGAATAGGATCCATCCAAAAACATCATGGTCATCATTCATGAAACTCAGAGACATGGATGACCAAATAACACTTAGCCAATTTCGAAGGATTTTTCTACAAACACCTAGCAATCGGACCACAATTTATCATTCTAAAACGTGGGGGGGGGGGGATTCCTTGAAATCTGCTACATTTTCTCCACTAACCATACACATCTCCCATGATGGTAATAGATCTAAACAAGTAGACCCACTAAAAACTCTCTAGAAAAAGGATATGGTTTCATCAGCCCAAGGTGCGTTTTACTATTCACAAATTCACTATCCTTGTGTTTTAGAGAGAAAATTGACTTAATCGTCAGAGGGTCCTTGGCTGATTCACCTCGGTCACCCTTGACAATCTTTTTTCTTTCTCTTCAGGTCACTAAATCGACATAGCAGCTTGGAGCATTTAGCCTACTAATTCTCGTGCATCATCAGTTGGCGCCGTTTGTGGAAAAGTAAGCAAAGTTTCTAAGTGTTAACCACTTTGCTTTCTAAGACAAAAAGGCTGCATGATTTGGACTAGGTCGATGGCCACAAGTTCAAAACACCAGGAGAGTGAAAATGCTTTCAGTCATCCAAATTATGCACCAAAATCACCATCAGCGTCCGTCCAACAACAGCTGTAGTCCATGGCAGCTGCAATGGTGGACTTGACACAAAAAAACCAAAAGTTAACTAGAGAAGTTAATAGACAATGTCGACAGCGACGTGTCAAGGAACACGGGCAAAATTCAGAGAATGAAAGGGAGGAGAACAATGTTGAAGGAGGGGATCAGTCGAAAGGTACCATCACTCGGAGGCTGCCACACTTGGAGAGAGAAATAGACCAGATGAAGAAAGCCATAAAGGAGATGGAGGACTCTATGAGGAGAGCAAACCATATGGATGATCTCATCCATAGAACTGACTCTCTCTTCACTGTGTCCATCACGAGTCATCCTCTACCCTCCAAGTTCAAAATGCTTACCTTAGACTCATATGATGGAATGCGAGATCCTTGTGATCACATTACCACGTTCAAGACGACCATGCATCTCCAAGGCATTGCAGATGTCATGTGCAGAGCTTTCCCTACCACGTTGAAAAGCTTGGCTAAGGTGTGGTTTGGAAAGCTACCACCAAACACCATAACTTTGTTCCAAGAGTTAAGTAAGTTGTTTGTCAACAACTTCGTCAGAGGCCAAAGGCATAAGCATTCCTCGTCCAGCTTATTGAACATAGAGTAAGGAGAAAACAAGAGTCTTCAGACTTTCATCAGTTGTTTTATCAAGGAAGCCTTGTTGGTAGATGAGATGGACGACAAAATCCTTTTAGCAGCCTTCTGCAATGGAGTTACTTTGAATTTGTTTGTCCACAAGTTGTATGACCAAGAGCCACAGATGATGGCCGAGCTAATACACTTAGCCTAAAGTTTCATGAATGCTGATGATGCGATTATTGTCAAGAAAAAGAAGAAGGCTGAACGAGTGGAAGTTGGTTACATACACCATCTAGAGCAAGGTCCTCGTCCAAAGAAGACCAAGACGGGAGAAAAAAGAGATCAAGACAACAGGATGGTAGGATCTTCCTCAGGACGATATTCTAACTACACTCCCTTGAATGCCCCACTTGACCAAGTGTTGATGCAAATTAAGGACGACCTATCCTTGAAATGGCCAAAGAAGATAAAAGGAGATAGCAAATGGAACAAAAGCAAGTACTATCGTTTCCATCGAATCACGGGCATGACATGGACGAGTGTTACGACTTGAAATAGCAAATTGAAGTTCTCATTAAACAGGAAAAGTAGAAGAATTTCCTTGGACGAGACCACATGGACGAAAGGCAACCATTGAAAGGAAAAGAGGAAGAACTAGTGCATCAGCCACTTGGAGAAATAAGGGTTATTGTGGGAGGAATGTCAACCGGGAGTTCGTCCAAAGTCAAGAAGACTTACTTATGGGTAGTTCAGAATGTTTAACTCACTGGCCACCCACCAAGGACATCTAGAGTAGACGAGCTAGCTATTACTTTCACAGACGAAGATGCGAGGAGACTGCATCATCCTCATGATGATGCAATTGTTATCACTTTAACGATTGCAAATTACACAACAAAAAGAGTGTTAGTAGATAATAAGAGTTTATCGAATATCCTTTACTATCCGATCTTTTAACGAATGAGGATTAGTAAGGAATTACTTCGTCCAGTGAATGTACCTTTGACTGGGTTTGGGGGAATGAAGGTTTTACTAGTAGGCATTATCTCCTTACTAGCTGTAGTTGGTTCTTACTCACGATAAATCAATTAGGAAGTAAACTTCCTTGTTAGGGATTGTTCGTCCAGTTAGGGCTGTAAACGAGCCAAACTCAAGCGAGTAGTGCCTGTTTGAGCTTGGCTCGTCAGTAAAAATCAAATGCTCAAACTTGGCTTGAGCTCGAGACAAGCCTAAATATAATGTTTGAACTTGAGCTTGTTGGAAAACCCAAAAACTTGAGCTTTGCTTGGCTTGGCTTGATAAATTAATCAAGCCAAGCTTGAGCTTAACATCAGGCTCAAACTCAAGCTTAAGTTAAGCTCTTTTGCTTGGGATCTAACAAAATTGCATTATCAAGTGCTCAAATCTACTCAAATCTCCAACAATCAAGTAAACAGAAAATAATATACTCATTTGTTCATGCTTCTAATTCCACCTGTGATTAGCAATTGCTCAAATTAAAACTTTACATAAATTAAATCTATCCATTCATGCTTCCTTGTCTCTAGTTTCAATATTTGTTCAAAATACAATTCTTATATCCACATTTGTCATCTATGCAACTATAATTTTCAAACAAAAATAAAAAGACCCTCTTGACATGACATTTCAAAAGTATCCATATCATCATATGCTAAGTTATCATATGCTAAACACCATGCCATTAACAAAAAGAATATTTAGTTTTTTTAAAAAACAAAAGTCCATCTATTATTCACAAATCTAGGTCTTTATGCACCAGATCAGAAAACTAAATTAGAATATATTCCACTGAAAGGTCTTTAATATGCACCAGATTAGAAAACCAACAACCTACATACAAAACAACCAAAAATAATAAAAAGACATTAGAAATTATAGGGGAAGATGATAATTATAGTCAATATTCAGTAAATTAAGAGAAAATCAACTTTACATTATTATAGTTGTATTATCAATATGCACCATATCAACATAACATGCCCTTTGCAAATATAAGAAAATCATAGATATAAAATACCATTATCAAATAACAAAGCACATACCAATTACACCCTCTTGCAAAAAAAAAAAAAAAAAAACTAACTAACATCCACAACAAAAAAATCCTTCAACTCATTATCCTTCCAACTACATGTAAAAGCAAATATAAGCTTTCAAGAATGTTATTAAAAAAAAAAAAAAAAGAACTATAAAAAACATTTAATGAAAAAAAAAAAACAAAGACACACACGCATACTAAACAATACACTTAAGATAACATCATTTTGGAAAAGGTATGACTATTTTTGTTATACTAGTAGACCCCATTTCAACCTACAAAAAAAAAAAAATTAGAAGCTTTAGATTCCAAGTCTTTGTTACAATAGACAAAAATTAAAATAAATTTAAGTTGTTTTTCGAAAAAGAATTAATAAATGTGATGAACACTTACTTTTGATTGTTTCTTAGCTTTCTAAAGATATCGAACCCAATCACCAACACAAAGTAAAGCTTGTATAATTTTTGTTGATAAAGAAGCTCGATATACATCAATTACTCTACCTCCTGTAGTGAATGCAGATTCTAAAGGTATTGTGGTGATGGGGATGGAAAGTATGTCAGATGCCATTTTTGAGAGAATACGAAATTTTAGGTTGTTAGCCTTCCACCATTCCAAAGCATCAAAGTCTAAGTCTGAATCATCCGAGCATAAAAAGACACCTTCTTCCAAGAACACATCCAAATTTGATTTTGCTGGTTGTATGTTATCAGCATTTCTAACAAACTAATCAAACTCCATTCTACCTCTAGTTTTAAACTTTGAATTATTGCCACCAACACTACTACTACCTTTAGTGGATTTAGATGCACTTTGTCCAGCATTTCTTGAAGTATAGTCCACAACATATTCATTATAAAGTTCATATAAGGAATCATGAACACGATCAATGTTTGTAGCTACTTCAAACCCTTGATAGATCTTTGGAAATGAAAAGTTTATGAAAGTCATATTGAACCAAGGATCTAACACAGTAGCTATGGCCATTACAAAATTGCATTCACCCCAATATTTGTCAAATTTTAACTTTATCTTACATGTCATAGCACTAATGTAATCATTTTTATCAAGTGACTTCTCATTTAGAACTTCTTTTATCTTCCAAACCTCAGGAAGGAATATATTTGCATTTGGATATTCACTTCCTAATATGATATTTGTGACTTCTTCAAAAACTGATAAAAAATTGCACACGTGTTCTGTCCTATCCCAATCTTCATAACTAAGCAGCCAATTATACCTTACATCTCTATCTTTGTACCTAGGGAACACCTCTCTAAACTCTAAGGTTGCAAGCAACATTGCATATGCATTCCAACGTGTGGGACAATCTAAGATCAACTTTTTGGACGGTAATTGCAATTGCTTTGCAATCTCACCAAACTTTATAAGACAAGCTTCTGATGCAATTAGATACTTCACACTTTCATGGACATTTTCAATCACCATTTTAATCTCACTCAACCCATCTTGTACCAACAAATTAATGATATGTGCACAGCAACGTACATGAAAGATCTTGCCACCCAACATGAGCTTCCTTTTGATAGCATCTTTCAAAATTCTTACAGCTGCATCATTGTTGTTAGCATTGTCCAAAGTTATTGTACACACTTTGTTTTCAAGCCCCAATCAAGCAAAGACTTAAAGATAGCATCAAAAATTACTACTCCAGAATGTGGAGGTGGTACATCACAAAAATTTATAATTCGCTTTTGTAATTTCCAACTAGAGTCAATAAAATGACGAATGAGACACATATACCCAATTTTTTGTCCAGATTTCCAAAAATCTGTAGTAAGGCTAACTTTATTGACATTACCAAACATAGTCTTTAATTTTTTTCTTCTCTAACTCAAAAGTAGAAATGCAATCATTCCTTGTAGTATTGCATGAAATTTTCTGGTAATATGGAGTAGCCGTTTTCATAAAAACATTAAAACCTCATGCTCCATCATATTAAAAGGGTATTCATGCACAAAGATCATATGTGAAGCCTTTTCCCTGACCTTGGCACGGTCATACTTAAAGTTTGCTATTGCCATCTCACTTTCCACCCTACCTTCATTTACAACTAACTGTTTTTGCTTCTTATCAGCTAGTTTACGACTTAGACAACCTTTCAAATGCCTATGGTATTGTGTTGTTGCACTATTATTACTGTAGGCAAGTCTTTTAAGGTAGTGACTATATTGAACCTTTTTTGTTCCATCAGAAAGAATAATTTCAATAAAGTCATTCCCAATCACAGAAGTGCTTTTCCTTTTCTTTTGTTCAAATGGATTTTCTTCAAGTTTGACATCATTTTTTTTATTATATAGATTCTTCATTCTCATCAATATTAATTATTGCATCTAGATTTTCAGTAGTAGGAGCATCCATTGTTGACTCTCCACTTCACTAATCTAAATAAATTAACATTCCAAAACATATATGAATAAACATGAAATCAAATTTGATATCCAAAAACATAGAGCACATAGCACAAAACAAAGCTTAGTACAAAGAAACTATAACATTTTTAGTAACTAACCACAGAAGACCCTGCACCTCAGGAAAAGAAAAGCACAGACCCATTCCAAACTACATACTAGACTCCACAACCACAATCCACTAATTACAAAGTTAAGTTATTATCAAACGAATTCAACCAACAAGATTTTTCTAAGTTATATAGAAATTTCATAAACAACCATAACTTGGAAATCAAAACGATTTTGCAATATCAAACAAACTACAGTGCAAACAACTATAAAAATACATAGAAAATTTTCATGTTAAAGAAAATTTACCTATGGTGAGAGAAGGCTATGAATGTCTTGGAGAATGAAGGTAGAGAGCGAAGATAGTAGTGATACCAAATACTACACCGAATCTAGAGCTGTTGTCAGGCCTCTTTGTACACCCACTAGAACCCTTAAATTATATGGTGATTTGGTAAACACCGAACTTTAAATCCTCTTTGCTAGCATCAACTTTGAAAATTTGGAAAAAAGAAAGAAACTTTTGATAAAAGAGAGAAATATTGAAGCTTCTCAAAGAAGCTTTAGTCTTTCCAAGAGAGCTTAAAAGTTTTAGGCTACAGATTGCATAGGATAGACATGGACTCATTGAGTGACAACCGAGAATTTCAGTTTGAATAAAACTGAACTGGGTTTTTTTTATATTCAATGATAGAACTCAATTGTGAAGTTTTGGTAGAAAGAAGAAACTAAATTGTATTAAGATATAATGTATTCAGATGGAAAGCATACTTAGTAAATGACTAGTAAACTATAACACACGAAAATAATAAGAAAAGACAACAGAGGGACACCTAAGATAGTGAAGTCCAGCTGTTATGCATGAAGTACTACTGTACTAGAGAACTCTAGAAGTGGAAATTGAAAAGTCTAGAAAATACATGAATTACTAAAAATGAAGTCTCCAATCTTTTTTTTTGGCTAAAAATGTTTAAAAAAAAAAGGAAAGAAGGGTATTGAAAAGTGGTCTCATGTGGGAAATTTTATTATTAAAATATGTGTAATGTAAAAATATATAGTTTATTTAGCAAATATATATCAAGCCTTTTATCAAGCTATACACGAGCTTAAACTTGGCTTGTGTTGTATCAAGCCCGATTGTTCACGAACAATTTTTTTTGCTTAGGCTCGACTTGTTTATCAAACAAGCCGAAAACTAAGGTTCAAGCTTGGCTTATTTATAAACAAACAAACATGAACGAGCTTTTTATTGAGCCAAGCCTGAGTTCTTCACGATCGGTTAGGATTGTTTACTACCCTAATTGTCCACATATAATGCCATCATAAGATGACTAATTTTGAATAGTTGGAGGGTTGCAACGTCTACTTATCACTTGTCCATTAAATTCCCAATGGAATATGGCCTTGGAGAAGTACAAGGAGACTAGCTGGTGTCTAAAGAATGTTACTTAGCTATGTTAGCAATGGACGAGCAGATGTAGAAAATGAACATTGAAGAAAGAAGAACATTTGCTGAGCCGATTGAAGTATTGGAAGATGTCCCTCTGGATGAGTCTAACTCGGAGAAGTTCACTAGAATCAGAACAAGCATGGAAGAGAAGACGAAGTAAGATCTCATCCAATTCCTTAAGAAGAACACAAATGTTTTTGCTTAGAGCCACGAAGACATGTCTGGGATTGAACCAAGTGTGATTACTCATTATCTAAATGTGTCCCCGTCCTATAAGCCCATCCATAAAAAAAAGAGTGTTCACCCCAGAACGAGATACTGCTATCAAAGAAGAAGTCCAAAAGTTGGTAATGGTAGAGTTCATTTGCGAAATCTACTATCCTGATTGGCTAGCTAATGTAGTGATGGTCAAAAAAGCTAAAGGCAAATGGAGGATATGCGTGGACTTTATAGAACTAAACAAGGCATGCCTCAAGGATAGCTATTCCCTTCCACGCATTGACCAACTGGTAGACTCAACAGTTGGGCACCAATTACTGAGCTTCATGGACGCATTCTTGGGGAAAAATTAGATCAAGATGGACGAGGTAAACTAGGAGAAAACATCCTTCATCACAAGCTAAGTTTTTTGCTACAAAGTAATGTCTTTTGGTTTGAAAAATGCAGGGGCCACTTATTAGAGGTTAGTCAACCATATATTGCGTCCATAAATTGGACGAAATGTTGAAGTGTACTTAGACAATATGCTAGTCAAAAGCACAAAGGAGACACAACATTTGGACGACCTGCAGGAGACTTTTGACACGCTTAGATGATAAAACTAAACTTGAGCAAATATGCCTTCAGAGTTTCATTAGGAAAGTTCCTTACTTTTATGGTTTCACAGAGGGGAATTGAAGCAAATCCTGATAAAATCCAAGCAATACAAAGCATGGTGCTGCCAAAGAATGTCAAAGAAGTACAAAGTCTTACTAGACGAGTAGCGGCCCTCAACAGGTTCGTTTCAATAGCAACTGACAAGTGTTTACCATTTTTCAGAGTGTTAAAGAAAGCGTTTGAATGGACAGATGAGTGTCAATGGGCATTTGAAGACCTTAAGACTTATCTCACTTCAACTTCTTTGTTGAGCCTGTCCAAACCAGGTGAAGAGTTGTATCTGTACGTAGCGGTGTCCTCTCACGCAGTGAGCTTAGTCTTAATTAGGGAAGAGGGAAAGGTGCAGAAACCCATCTACTACACCAGCAAGGCATTAAAAGGAGCTAAAGGACGGTACGCGCCAATAGAAAAGTTAGTTTTCTTGTTAGTAACAGTAGTAAGAAAGCTCAAGCATTATTTCCAAGCTCATGTCATTAACGTCCTAACAAACTATCCACTCAAGAAGGATATGAATAAGCTAGAAGTAGCTAGACGACTGATTCAATGGGCAGTGGAACTTAGTGAGTTTGACGTAAGATACCACCCTAAAGAAGTAATAAAAGCCCAAGCACTTGTAGACTTTATCACAGAATTCATTCCAACCCATGACCAATTGAATGAAAGAGAAGGGAAAAACAATGGATCGTCCATGTGGATGGTTCGTCTACTCAGTATGCAGGAGGAGTCAGTGTAATCTTACAATCACCCGAAGGAGATTGTCTAGAGTATGCGATACAGTTCTAGACAACCAACAACAAAACTGAGTATAAAGCCCTCCTCTAGGGTCTGGAGTTGGCTAAGTCACTAAGAGCAGAGTCAATTCTTGTCCAGGGAGACTCGTAGTTGATTATAGGCTAGGTGAATAGAATATGTGAAGCCAAGAAGGAACGAATGAAGAGGTATTTGAGCAAAATCAGGAATTGCGTCAAAAGTTTCACATCAGCCAAGTTTCAACATATCCCAAGAGAGGAATACATGAAGCAGATAGCCTAGCCAAAGCCCCTCTGCCGATGGCATTATAAATGAATAGGTTAAGGTCCAGTATATCCCAAGTATTGATGTCCCTAAAGTACAGCAGATAGATGAACAAGCCAATTGGACTACACCGATTATATCTTACCTTAGTGACGGCATACTCCCTGAGGAGAAGGAAAAAGCTCAAAGACTAAAGGTTAGAGTAGCTAAATTTGTCCTTATGGATGAAGTGTTATACAAGAGGGGTTTTCCCCTACTTGGGATGTTTGACCCTAGATGACTCGAACTACATTATGAGGGACATCCATGAAAGAGCATGTGGAAATCATTCAAGAGTAAGGTCCCTTGTCGACAAGATTGTCTATGCGGGATACTACTGGCCGTTTATGCAAGCAGATGCCGAAGCATATGTCAAAGCATGTGACAAGTGTTAGCGCTCCAGCAATGTGCCTAGACGACCATCAGAGTACCTTTCCCTGATGGTGGCCCTTGGCCATTTACCCAGTAGGGACTTCACATCCTTGGTCCCTTTCCCATAAGGATAAAGCAAATGAAGTTCTTGGTGGTGGGAATAAATTTTTTCACTAAATGGGTGGAAGTAGAGCCATTAGTGAAGATCATCGAGCAAAATGTTAGAAACTTCGTCTAGAAGAATATTATCTACCGTTTTGGCATTCCAGAGTGCTTGTCTGAGACAATGGATGTCAGTTCGATAACACACCCTTTAGAGAGTTCTGTGAGCAGTTGGGAACTAGGAATCACTACTCCTCACCCTCCCACCCATAAGCTAAAAAATAGGCAAAAGTTGCAAACCGATTCTTACTGAAGATCATCAAAACTCAACTTAAGAGGACAAAGGGGATATGGTCAGACGAACTACCCAGCGTCCTTTGGGCATATAGGATGACAATAAGGACTCCTAGACGAAGCGCGAAGGGCGAACTGAGACGAGAAGGTCAAGAGAGAAAATATGAGAAAAGTGAAAGGGTAAGAGAGACATTGGCCTATTTATAAGTAACATGGTGGGACATTGAAGCGATGCAAACCAACCAAAAAGTGCCACGTGGCAACTTTTTTGAAAAACGAAATGATATAACGTGCAGAGCGCTAGGATTAAGCCATATGTCGACATCTAGGACATCAAATCCCAAGCCACCCCAAGATGCCATGTGGAACTCACCAACCACTAAAAAATAGCCACGTGTAAAATAATAATAATATCAACAAAATTTTCAACAGTGGCATGGACGACATAAGGACAAGGGGGCAACTGATGGTGGATTAAATTAAGTTCCATTCATCCATGATGGTTGTCCATGATAGTCTTTTTTCTTTTTCTTCAGGTCGCTAAATTGACATTGTAGCTCGGAGCATTCAGCCTGCTAATTCTCGTGCATCATCACAATCTAACTATGATGACTTGCAAATGAAAGGCATGTGAAACATGTATAAGGAATTAAATAAAATGTACAAAATATATACCTTTTGCCTTTACATTAAAATTAAACCACTTAGGCACCAAATTTATTCTCATGCAAAAACAACAAGATAGAACATTAGTTAAAGGGTGAGGGGTTATGTTTGGCTCTAGGGGGGGGGGGGGGCTATGGATGTAATGAATTTAAGCCATGGCCCAAGCATCAACTTTTAAGCACTCAAAATAAATTGCATGAGTTTTGATTTAGAAAAATTCCCAAGAAGTGGTTTAATCAAAATTCTCATGGTTTTTAAGTTTTGAAAAGTAATTAAAGGGTATATGATTGAAATCTCATAGGTTTTGCATTTTGAAAAATTCGTGACTTGATTAAAAATCATATGAGTTTTTATTTTTAATAAATCCACCCTAAAAGGTTTTATAGGTGGAAGCCCAAGTTAAAGACGTACTTTAAAAGAAACATTATTCTTAGAAAAAAGGTCTTTTTGAAAAACACTACTTATATATACATGGGCCAAAATGGGTAAATAGCATTAGTTTGAAAATTATGTAGCAAAATGTTCTTCTTTTGAAACTATTTAGTAAAATTCCCCTATTTTAAAACTCGATTTTAAGAAAACTGAGTTCTATGTAGAACTCAATTTCCTTATACTTGAGTTCTATGTGATTTGTGCCACGGTAGAAGTAGTTGATGTCGCTTTCTTGATTAGAAAAGGCCATGTAGCACTCGAGTTTAGTAAAATCGAGGGTTGTACAATTTTGTTTTTGTAAAAAAAAAAAAAAAAAAAAAAAAAAAAAAAAAAAAAACTTGATTTCTAAATTATCGAGTTTTATACACATTTTTAAAATGAAATTATGGATTATTTTTATTGAATGAGTTACAAATTTGAATGATAATAGATTTTTTATTTTATTTTTGAATAGGCTTTTTGTTAAATAAATTGTTCACTTGTTATTGTTATTTGGTCTAGTATTGTTTTTGTTTGAGTTATTTGGACTAATTTTATTGATATCATTTAAGCATTTAAAAAGAAAAAAAAATTGTTTAAGAGGTTAGGGATTATGTTTGACAGGCCAAAATTAATTTTGGAGTAATGCTATGTCCATAAAATTTTTATAATAAATCTTATGCAAAAAGTTATTGATGATGTATGAAATTCAGTAGGTTGAATGCTCCGGGTTTCAATAGTTGTAAAATGACCTTAAAAGAAAGAAAGAGATTATCGAAGGTGACTGAGGTGAACCGGCCAAGGACTCTTTGACTGCTAAGTCAGTTTTCTCTCTAGGACTCATGTTTAATGAATGGATGAGTAGTAGAACCTACATTTGGTTGGTGAGATTGGTCCTTTTTATAGAGCGTTTGGAGTGGGTCTACTTGTTATGTGTCACTAACATCGTGGGAGATGTGTGGATTTAGTGGGGAGAGTGGAGCGAATTTCGGGAAATTCACCCCACGTCTCGGAAATTTTACTAAGTGTTTGTTGATCGTCCACACCTTCTAGTCGCGTGGACGACTTATATCTCTATGAATGATTGATGTCTATTTGGATGACTGGTGGAGATGCGAGATATCTATTTGGACTTGGTTTGTAGAAAACACCTTGGAGTTTATTAAGTGTTCATTGGTCGTCTATAGTCTCTCGACGCATAGACGATCTATCTTTCTTAGATGACCTTTCTCCTTGGTGTTAGCGTTTTTCTCTCTTCCTTCTAGCCCATTATCTTGGACGAATCTTCTTCTTGTGGACGACTCATATGGATGATAAACAATTTTTGATTACCTATCAATTATTATTAGTGTATAAAAAAGTGATGTCAGTATTGTGTCCAAATTAGAATGTTACCACATAAGATTTATTGCGAAATTATTATGAAAATATTGTGAATGTAACATTATTTTGATTTTTGTTAAACTCAAATTTTTATGATTCACAAGTTAGGGTGTTTAACGTTTTTATTAAAGTGGTCACAATAACTTAGTTCAGTATGTAGGTTTTTTTTTTTATTATTTTTTTTGGTGCAAGTAAACGTGGTCTTGTGACCATCCCACTTAAACGTAGAGCTGCCCATGATTAAAACAATGAATTTAGTATTTATTTATAAAAAATAGGATTTTAGCACACAAATTGAAGCAAATAAAGTACAGTATCAATAAAATTTATTGTCTTGTTAGCAATATTGACAATTTTTTTTTTTTAGAATAAATATAGTCAAAGTTAAAGAATGAAATTTACAATTTCTTTTAAAAAATAAAAATATAAAAGATTTCCCATAAAAAAAAATATAAAAGATTTTTTTAGCATAAAGAAAAAGAAAGTAGGATTAACATAATCCAGGTCACCATGGTTCTCATCTTCAGTTCCATTCGGTGGGACCCTGGGTCCTCTCCAGTTCTTTGTTTCTTTTGTTGTTGTGCATTGGTATAATGTCCTATCTTGCACCAACAAAAACTAACATTTTCCACCCAGATAGGAATAAAAAAAGAGCTGGTTGTTGTGAAGGTTGGGAGATCAAACTGAAATGGGTGCATCAGCATCACTCTCTCTTTCTCTCTCTATTTTCAACAGAAAATGAATTGCATCAGATCTCTCTCCCGTCTCATACAAATCCAATTCATTCCAAACCCTCTAATTCTCAGATCCCATTCCAAATCACAATAACCCAAACCCAAGAAGAAAGATGTATATGTCATATGGATGGCCTCAGGTGATCCCACTGGAACAAGGTCTTTACCCCTCTTCCCAACAGATCGTATACCTTAAAGTCATCAATCGTCTCTTGTTGGTCGTGTCCCCCTCTCATATAGAGCTATGGAGCTCGTTCCAGGTACCAATTTTTTTTTTTTTTGGGTATATTTGTGTGGAAATGTATGTGGGTTTGTGTGTATTTGAGTTTTTGCCAACTGGGTTTTTCTGGGTGTGGGGTTTTTTGATTTGGGTATGCTGTGTTTTGTTGGGTTTTAACTGTTTTAATGGTTTTTTTTTTTGGTTGGTTTTGGGATTTGGGTTTTTAGCACAGAGTGAGATTGGGGAAGTACAAGAGGAGTTCGGATTCGCTGCAACGGGAGGGAGAGAATTTGCAGGCTGTGTGGAGTCCTGATGGCAAATTAATAGCTGTTCTTGTAAGTCTTTCATTGTTTTTATTTGTGTACTTTTTGGTTTATTGTATTAATGTGTTTCAGGGAGTTCAGTAAAATTGTGATATAGAGTCTACTGGTGTTGAGTTCTACATGTGATCTTTCATGGGGGGAGGTATTTGGCTATGTCTTGACTGTGCTTACATCTGGATGATTGCTTATATAACTGCCTTTGTTGACTGATGTGGCAATGACATTGTTTAGAATTGGCACTAAGGTGATGGGCATTATGTTTTGAAGTGAGTGAACAAAGTGCCTCACTATGTCAAATGGAATAGGGAATTGGGAATCAAAGTCAGTTGTCTTACATTGTGCTGTTCATGTGTAGCCATGCCCATTTGTCTGTGCACATTTGGATAAAGAATGGCAGAAGATTCATTTTAATTGATTACTATAACTTGTTAATGAGATCCCGTGACTTTGGATATACCTTTTCATTAGCTACTACTGATGTTTAATATTTTGTGTAGCATTAGTAGTTTCAATATATCTGGAAATAAGACTTGATGTTGTTAATGAGAGAGTGTTTTCAATAGGCAAATATACACCTCAAACGAACACAGGGTTGAACCCGTGGCCTCATCCTCCACCACTTACTTATGGGGGGAGAAGCCATTTGGTCCAAGGAATATTGGCTTAATCTCACCATCCACAAGTGTGCTTGCACTGCATACCATTAATCTTTTAGGATGATAGAAAGCCCTCATTATGAACTAAATTTTAATTGTCTTGATAAAGGCATGTAATGTGATTTTCTGTAGCACTTTTGTGTTGAATGCATACCTTTTGTTTCTTTCTTCATATTGGTTCTAACAAGTTTTTTAGATTGCTTATGCTTTTTTGTTTTTGGTTGTTGCAGACATCATCTTTCTTTCTTCACATTTTTAAGGTTCAGTTTACAGAGAAAAGAATACAGATTGGAGGGAAGCAACCTTCTAGTTTATTTCTTGCTTCTATATCTCTTCTTCTCAGTGAGCAGGTGCCTTTTGCAGAGAAGGACTTGGCATTGTAAGTACTCTTTTACTTAACTTAGTAAAATTGAACTTTACTTCAGTTATAGCTTTTAATCTCAATAAAATGGAAAGATATCCTGAGACTTTACAAAATTCAATCGTCATAAAAAAAAAAAAAAATCCATGTAGTAATCAGGTAATCAGAAACAAAGTCTTTGTGAAATGGAGAGGTAGTAAATGATTCTAAATTTTTCTTTACCAGCATCAACAACTGAACCTTTGACTTTAATTTCGTGGCATTGAACTTTTACTTGAGTTATAGTTCTTAGTCTAAAAAAAATGGAGGTAGTAGTAAATGATTCCAAATTTTACTCTACTGGCATAAACAACTAACTGAATGGAAGTAACTTAGGCTCATTTGATGTTTCCCAGAGTGTCAGTACATTGTTTGACCTTTTCGTTCCTCTCATCCAAGTATCTCGTAAAGAAAAAAAAAAGTATGGTGAAGTATAAAAGGAAGTTTTGTATGATAAATGATACATGGTTTATAAAAGAATCTATCTTGCTCAAATTTTCCATTAATTTGAATTTTTGCCAATTTATATCCAATAAGTAAATTGTTCCTTTATAATGGGGTTAATATTGTTGATTATATGACTGACTTGCTTTTAAATTTTTTTGATAACATTAGTATTTGCTAGTTCGATTTTGATATTATGTTAAAAATTGATTTTCATGATCTATGCTAGCCCTTTATTTTTATGGTTTGGTCTCATAATCTGTTCTTTTTAGTTTCATACTGATATCTTTTCTGGTACTATTTGTCTTGCCAGGAGCAATATTGTATGTGATAATAAACATATGCTAGTTGGACTTTCTAATGGATCTTTATACAACATCTCTTGGAAGGGGGAGGTACCATTAAATTGATAGGCACAAGAATTTTTTAGCTGTTTCGATTCAGTTTAGCACATTTTTTTTTTGAGCATTGGTGTCATAAATTCTATTTAGTATTGAATGATATTTTTATTTTACTTGTATTGGTCATCTTATTGTATATTGTCTTCTTGACAGTTCTATGGATCATTTGAACTTGATCCCTTTCCATGTGATAGCAGTGAAATTACGCAAATACCAAATTCCTTTGATAATGGTTTTGCTTCTGGAGGGGCTCCAGGAGTTATTGTATCTGACCATAATATCTCCAGCAAGTCTGCTATTATCCAGCTGGAGCTTTGTCTTCCATTGAGGTTGCTATTCGTGTTATATTCTGATGGGCAACTGGTGTCATGTTCAGTCAGTAAGAAAGGTGTAAAGCAAGCCGAATCTATTAAAGCTGAAAAAAGGTTGGGTTCTGGTGATGCTGTATGTACTTCGGTTGCTTCAGAACAAGAGCTCCTTGCTGTTGGTACCAGAAGAGGAGTTGTTGAGTTATATGACCTGACAGAATCTGCATCACTTATTCGTACTGTGTCTTTGTATGATTGGGGGTAAGCCTTGATAGAATTAGTAAAGCAAGAAATTTTGTGGCAAAATTGAATAAATTTTGGGTTTACTTTGTAGGCATTGAGCTCTAGCTCATATGCCTTTTCCTTCTCTCAAAAGAATGGGTGGAGGGTATGGTCGTGGATTCAAACCCATTGGGTGCGTGTGTACTTATCAATGTTTTTGTTTTGTTTTTTTAAAGTTTAATTTGTAGGGCTAGATACTGAAAGCTTTGAGGCTTCTATAAATACATTTGTGTCACCTAAGATTTTCAAAATAACATTCCTTTTCATCTTGAGTTTATATCAACTTACCCTTGCCTCTGTTCTTTTTCATCTTTGTGTGATTGTTCTCCCCTTGCCAAGAGCCTAGTAGTTTAATTGGTTGGCACCTCCTGGCTTTTTCAACTGAGACCTCCGGGATTCAAATCCCCCCGCCCCTGAACTATCGAATTATCAAAAAGTGATTGTTTTTCCCCTTGCGTGGTTAATATTTCTTTCATCACTATGACCTGCACAAGGGTTAGGAAAAAGAAGAGTCGTGCTCCAAGTAACCCAGTATGTCTGAGGAAGGGTTGAATGACTCAAATCCTGTAATCAGTAGATGAGACTGGCTGGAGTGGACTTGAGTTAAATCTGTAACTTGGAATTTTGTGTATATTTAGTTATATACTATAAGTCATTACTCATATTGGAGATGCTTTTGTATCAAAGTTTGTGTTTGTGAATTTTTGTTTTTGATCAGTTCATTCAAATTGATAAACCAAAATGCTACAGTGAATTTTATTTCATTTGCTAATATCTGCTTTGTATTGCTGTTTCTGAAGATAGTCCAAAAGTTTAATTGATGATTATTAATACCTGCATTTGCGAGTAGTTTGAGGAATGCTCTTTCCTGTTGACTTATAAAAATCAAAGTATTTACTAGTTTGATTAGATGTCTATATCATATAATCTTATTGGTCTAGGTTATAGATCATGAAGTATGATGGGCTTTTATGTCTTGGTGTAATTATTTTGCAGATATTCAATGGATGATACTGGCTCTGTCAGTTGTATTGCATGGACACCTGATAATTCAGCTTTTGCAGTTGGGTGGAAGTTAAGAGGACTTACAGTTTGGTCTGTTTCTGGGTGCCGTTTGATGTCGACGATCCGTCAGATTGGTTTAAGTTCTGTCTCGTCTCCAATGGTTAAGCCAAACCAGGATAGTAAGTATGAACCTTTGATGGGTGGCACCTCACTGATGCAGTGGGATGAATATGGATATAGGCTTTATGCTATTGAGGAAGGATCTTCTGAGAGAATTCTTGCATTTTCTTTTGGCAAATGTTGCCTAAACAGAGGAGTTTCAGGAACAACACATGTTCGTCAAGTTATTTACGGGGAAGATCGGTTGCTTGTTGTGCAGTCTGAAGATACTGACGATCTTAAAATGCTACATCTTAACCTTCCAGTTATGCATTCAACTTACAAACTTGGAAAATCCTTATTTGATGTCCTTGCAATATGGATTTTACTGATTTGGATTTGCCTTGGCTCAGGTTTCATACATCTCCCAAAATTGGCCAGTTCAACATGTGGCTGCTAGCAAGGATGGAATGTACTTGGCAGTTTCTGGTCTCCATGGGTTAATCATATATGATATACGGTTGAAAAAATGGAGAGTCTTTGGAGATATTACTCAGGAGCAAAAGATTCAGTGCAAAGGTTTGTTATGGATGGGGAAGATCGTTGTTGTCTGCAACTACATTGATGCTTCTAACACGTGAGATGATTATCCATGGTTCCATGTTTCATTTATTTAGTCTATTCCAAGTTTGTTTTAATCTGTTTGAAAAATGATGATAATTTATGAACTATTGCTCTATATATGTTACATTGAGGTAAGCCTATTCACTGACCTTGCTGATTGCTTAGGCAGCTGTAGGATGGACAAATTGGGGAATTTTTCTATGTGCGCTTATGGTGGGCTAAGGTTTAGGAGAATTTGTGAATCTAAGTTTAGAGTTGTAGAAGAAAGGGTTAGTGCTCAAAATTGGCTAGGGTTTGATGAGTATCTTTTTTGTTTTTGTTTATTTATAAATATGTTTATTTGATCGAGAAAGTATGTGGGACTTGATGGTTTTGAAAGGCAAGAAGAAGGGTTTGACTTGGGATTGTAAGGAAATAAGTGTAGAAAAAAATTTATAGTGTTTGTATGATCAGTACCATAAGAAAGAGAAAAAAAGAAAGAAAGTGAGAATAGAAAGGGAGAAAAGGAATAATAAGGACAATGTGCCTCAATGCTAAAAACACTCAATAATTTTATTAATCTACTCCACCTATCAAAAATATTTTTATTAATCAACTCCACCAATTCTTTGAGTACATTTAGCACAAAAATATATTTGGACTTGTAGTATTAGAACTCCTAGTTTGACTAGTAAACTAAAAACTTAATACCTATATAAAAAAATTGTAAACTAAAAACTTAATAAGGTAATAACTAATAAAATACTATCTAGGACTCCAAAAGAAGCCTAAGATACTTGGGATATCATATAAATTTGACTCAAATTAAATTACCAAAATACACTTAATTCTTAGGGATCTTTAAATTTTTTTTTTTTTTAAGGGATTGTGGAAATTATAGTTTTGCCCCTAAATAAAAAATTAATCATAACTTTTCAAATACAAACCCAAATTAAAAAACATTTTTAACCCTAGGACACGTACTATGATTTTAAAACCACATGACTTTTATTTTAGTGGACTTCACAGTGGGCCCCATAAAATAAATCTTGAATAGATGAAATTTTCGAAGTAGTAACAAATTAGGCTTCCATGGCTGCATCATAGGCCTTATCCCGTTGTATATGTAATTCACTTCATGGTATTTCTATGGCTTTATTTGTTTGCATTTTGCTCCTCCAATAGCTAAAATGCACGGTCTGTTTATTTTGTATTGCAGGACATCATTGTAGATAAATCTAAAATAATTGATCCTTTGCAGGTATGAGTTGCTTTTTTATCCTAGATATCACCTTGATCAGAGCTCACTGCTTGGTCGGAAACCTTTGCTTGCCAAGCCAATGGTGATGGATGTCTATCAAGAGTACATTCTTGTTACGTATCGGCCATTTGATGTCCACATATTCCATGTGAAATTATTAGGTGAATTGACACCTTCTAGTACACCAGATTTACAGGTAAAGGCCTGTTTCTCAGCTGTTCTTCTTTAAGTATATCATTGGAAATGATCCTACTTTCTGTTCTTTTGAAGTTTCTGTTTGCACTTTGAATGAGTGCTTTAACAAAACTTTATACTTCATACATTTTTAAGTGATAAAATGACAAACAGCTTTCTACAGTACGGGAACTCTCAATCATGACTGCAAAGAGCCATCCTGCGGCTATGCGCTTTATCCCTGATCAGCTTCCCAGAGATAACATCCCAAACAATCATATTTCTTCCTCTCCGGATCTGTTACTTAGTGAGCCTGCAAGGTATGTGTCCTCCAAAGTGATACTTAGAAACTTTTACAAACATAATCCTCTGAATGGACGCATGTTTTGCTAGATGTTTGATATTGAGGGTGAATGGGGAACTTTCACTTCTTGATTTGGATGAAGGACGTGAAAGGGAGCTTACAGACTCTGTTGAATTATTTTGGGTCACTTGTGGTCAATCAGAGGAGAAAGTAAATTTAATTGAGGAAGTTTCGTGGTTAGATTATGGCCACCGAGGAATGCAGGTAATGAACTGTTGAGGTCTATTGAATTTTAATACTCTTAATCATCCTGTTTATTATGATTTACCATTAGTTTTGGTCATTTGTACTTGTCTGATATAGATTCTGGTTGGAAGCTTATTTTTACAGGTTTGGTATCCATCTCCTGGTGTTGACCCTTTTAAGCAGGAGGATTTCATGCAGGTATGCATGTTTTCAAGACTCTTTATATTGTGGGTTTTTTGGCAGATAAGACGTGTGATTTTTTGAAGTTTGTTTCCAGTTGTGTAATTTTCTTCCTCATATCGGATAATTCAATTGAGGTCAAGCCTTGGTGTGATGGCAAGTGCCTTCCACCAAAAGCAGTAGGTTGTGGGTTTGAGTTTGGGAATCAGCCTCTCCAATAAATTGGGAGTAAGGCTGCTTACCATGACCTCTCCCAAACCTCGTAAAAGTGAGACCTTTGTGCACTAGGTACAACCTGTATATTGGATAATTCAATTACTGATTTGTTCATTTGCAAAGCTATCAGCTAGGCTATAGGTAAAATAGTAGTTCCACTAATTCATGTCATATAGGAGTTCAGTGTTAAATGTTTTTGATTGCCTTTACCTGATACTATAAGAGATGTATCTCTTTTTCTTGTTCTTTTTAATTTATAAGATGGGCTTAGTTCTGTTCTCTGTTCTGGTCTGTCTTTCATGCAAGAAATATGGCCTGTAAATGTATTTACCTTTGGTAATGAGATATTAAATTTTCTGTTTGAATTAAGACCAGATGTTAAATGGCTTCAACCTACTGGTGATGTGTTCGATTTACCTGTATATTATTAATTTTACTTTAAAAAAAAAAAGTGTTCAACTTTATGTATATTCATATTCAAAAATGAATTTGTGGGACTTAAAAGAACTTTGATCTGGTATTTGGTCCATGTACCTTGAGTTGGTAAAGTAACTCAGCCTTCATTTTTAGTTGGATCCGGAGCTGGAATTTGATCGTGAAGTATACCCTCTGGGGCTTCTTCCAAATGCTGGTGTTGTTGTTGGCGTTTCCCAGAGAATGTCATTTTCAGCATGCACTGAATTTCCATGTTTTGAGCCTACTCCTCAAGCTCAAACTATACTGCATTGCCTACTTCGTCACCTTCTTCAGGTACTACTTTTGCCTTGTTATGTTCTTTGATATGGATGTCCAATGTCTCCTGCAACCATAAGCAAACTTTCTTTTCCTCAACTGAACACTCCTCACACCTCTCTACACGTTTTATTTGAATTTTTTTTTGTTGGGGGCAGGGGGAGGTGATTGTTTTTGCACAAGAACATGTTAGGACTGTTTGAAAGAAACCTAGATCTAATTCTACTGCAGATAGCATGAATTCCCTGACCTCAAGCTTTCACTTGGAAATTCCCAATCTCAGGACTCTGCCTTATGTTTTGCTTGTCCAATAAGAGAAAATTTGGTCAGAGTAGTTTGATATTCGCTTCAGTATATTCATATGCAATAGATCCATATAGATGTGTCATTAACTAAAAATTACCATGTGTAATACAGAGTCTCTCAACCAAGTTGGCCCTTGGATGGTGCTTAGGATATTAGCAGGGCCAGAGTCTAGACAATTGTATTTTGAAAACTTATTCATCAAAAAGTTTGTATTTCAAAAGCGTTGATAAAGTCATAAGAACATATGTAGTGTTCTGTTTGTTGCTGGCTGGTAGGAATCTGACATCATTTAGTATTCCTACGATTTTGGAATGAAGTTTTCTCTTGTCAAGCAAGGATTATTTACTTTCCTTGGTTGGTTTTGTTGGCTTAATCCAATACCCGAAGCTGCTTGAAGTTCATTAAGTTGAATAACAGTGTTCTTTATTATATTTGAGATGCTTTTCTTCTAATTCCGTTTTTGTATGTGTGTCTGCCAGAGGGACAAAAGGGAGGAGGCTTTAAGGTTGGCACAATTATCAGCAGAAAAGCCTCATTTTTCACATTGTCTGGAGTGGCTTCTATTCACTGTATTTGATACAGAAATAACCAGGTATTTTCAAATAAAGGAAGGGAAATTGAATGAGTCTGACTTTGAGCATGAATACTTTAATGGTGTAATGAGTTGTAGAAGATCAGTGTCCACAATAGCTTCCTATAGACTGTATATTATTGGGAATGGTTGGCAACTTGGCAATACAATGTGGGTAGACTCCTCCCTAATGATAAAACCCCCTAAATCTTTATGAAGGCCGGATTTCATCCCAGTCCTTGAACACCATAGATATTATCATCTCAACATGCTAGTTGGCACCTTAATCAAGTGTATTCTTCATTGGCATTAGTTAATGCTTTCCTTGCTATTAAACTATATGACCTCTAGCAGTATTTTCTAATTGACAGAGGTTACTTTATGAGAGCTACACTATACTGAGTGGTTGGGTATATTTTGCTTGACCTTTTGCATTAATTAATCTCTCTTTCTAGGTTATTTGTTAATATATTGGAATTTATAATGATTGCTGTATTTGTCCATCTGTGTATATAAAGAACTATGTCATTGACTATGCTAACTGTATTGCAGGCAAAATGTAAGCAAGAACCATGTCTCAGTCTCTAAATATGCTAAATTCTCTCTTCTGGAGAAGACCTGTGATTTGATCAGAAGTTTCCCCGAGTATTTTGATGTGGTTGTAAGTGTTGCAAGAAAAACGGATGGTCGACATTGGGCGGATTTGTTTTCTGCTGCTGGAAGATCTACAGAGTTCAGTTTTTCACTTCAATTTTTCTATTTATTTTTTCTTGAATAATTTTACTTCACATTTGAAGTGTATTAGAATCGTGTATATTTAGGAACTTGTGTAACAAGGATAAAAAATGTTGGAAGTCTTTCAGATTTCCTGCAGATTGTGCTGGTAGACCTGGTTGGCCTTTGGTCCCCAGACTTGTGCTTGATTAGTCCATAGTTTGTGCCTCATCAAGACAAAAGTTATTATGTGGACATAACATACCATTTTCCACATGCTGAGAGCCATTTAGCTTGACTGGCACCTCTTGGCCCAAGTTCAACCATTGAATTATAAAATAATAATAATAAAAAAACCAATTCCCACACATCTGTGGTCCATAAATTGACTTGATTTGTTCTTATTCTATCAGTTGTTGGACATCACTTGTGTCAGTTACATCATAAGCTTAATTGAACAATCTAGAATTTAAATGTTCTCATTTTGTTTCCATGTTTGCTTAACATTGATGCCTTATAATCTCAAAAGTGTCTTTTTTTTTTCATTGTTTAGGTTGTTTGAGGAGTGCTTCCAGCGGAGATGGTACCGTACTGCTGCTTGCTATATACTTGTAAGAAATTGTTTGGAAATTATCATGGTTTTGCTTCTTCTTCCTCTATTTTCTGCCAGTAGTTCTTTTCTCTTGATAGGGGTTAAGGTTAACTGTGAAATAAGGGGTAGTTAGTACCATTCTTCAGTATACGTGCCTTCACTAAAACATAGTGCTGTCAATCTTGTCTCCTGATTAGATAACTTTCCATGGATCATCCAATGCTTTATCAAGTGATTGTGTTTCCAAGAATTATGTCTTTTAGGGTGTTTTTCAGATAGAATTTGGTTGGTGAGACAATTGTGCCTTGTGTTGGTTGGAAGAAGAAACTTTGAACCCTGCAACTGAACTGTAGATGTATTGTGGAAGGAGATGAAAGTTTTTGAATCCCTTTTGCTGTGGTTACCAGGCCATGCATAAGTACATAGTATATGCCCCCCATTTTTTGTGTTATATCTGGTTATGAGAATCTATTGACTTATTTCATCTTGAATGTTTCAGGTGATTGCTAAACTTGAAGGTCCTGCTGTGAGTCAGTACTGTGCTTTACGCTTATTACAGGTAGAGACTAGTAGTAGGTTTTTATATAAAAAAAAAAAATTATAATTTCTGTTTTCAAACCCTTTTTTTTTCCCCCTTTTTTGCTTTATTGTTTTTCTTTAAGAGTTATCTTTGACAGTGATTGTCAAACCCTCTGCAGGCAACGCTTGATGAATCATTGTATGAACTTGCTGGGGAGCTGGTATGAATTCGACATGATTATTATTATATGCTTTTTTCAACATTGATACCTGTATCTTGAGAGGGGATAATAATAAATTTAATTTATTTTATTTTTTTTGTTGTTCTTAGGTAAGGTTCTTGCTGAGATCAGGAAGGGATTATGAACAAGCATCTACAGATTCAGACAAATTATCTCCTAGATTCTTGGGCTATTTTCTTTTCCGTCCTAATTACCGGAGGCAGTCCTCGGAGAAAAGGTTGTACATTTTTATTTTTAATATTTTTTTATGATTCCCAGTCTCCGCAAGCTTTGGCATTCCAAATGATTCTAACTAAGCATCTTATTTCTCCTGTCAGTTCATTCAAGGAGCAGAGTGCTCATATTTCTTCTGTTAAGAGTATCTTAGAAAACCATGCGAGTTATTTAATGTCAGGGAAAGAACTTTCTAAGCTTGTTGCATTTGTAAAAGGCACTCAGTTTGATTTAGTGGTAAGAGAAGGTTGTGTTTTTTCTTCCTGCATCATTATGTTCTACTGTGAAGTGATTTAATTTTTTGACAACTGTATGTTGCAGGAGTATCTTCAAAGAGAAAGATATGGATCTGCTCGCTTGGAAAACTTTGCTTCAGGGCTTGAACTAATTGGGCAAAAGGCATGACTGGAAACTCTTAAATGCTCAAAATCCTTCTTAATTTATTGTTAAAAATTTTAAAGTCACATATTAACAGCCTAGCATCACCTTCTCTCTCTCTGCCATTTTCTTTTGGTTTTATTTCATTTTTATGTTATTTTCCTAGGTGCCTATCCTGATTCAGCCTTTGTAATGGGTATATGACGAAAGTAATTATAATTTGTCATAAAAATTAGGTTAAAAATGAGACCATTTATTATTGTCAGGGTCATGGGTTGGTTGATCAATTGCAATGGTTTATACTGAAATTTGGAATAAGATAAAGCTTCTTATGAATATGAACAATTGGAATCTCATACGGGGTGGGTCAAATTAAATGGGTGATGAGCTAGTGGGGCAGGACTGATCTATGAAGCTTGACTGGCAAGCTTTTCATATTATACATGGATTTGCTCTATGACTGAGCAATGGGCATTATGCTGTGGCCTACCTGTAGTAAAATAGAAGGCTGCTCAAGGGTAAAGGTAGACTCAGGTACTTTGCTTCAGCTATTGCATGGTGAGATGGCAACTTGCTATCCTAACTTTCCCTGTCTGCAAATAGTTGATGTTGGGGCTGTCTCTTTCTTCATTTGCAAAGAGGAAGTTCTCAGCTGACTGGCTAGCTAATAATAGCCTTAGTCATAGTTTCCAAACTATCCTCCTATAGTGCTGAGGGATCTTATGTTTTCTAATTTGGTAGGGCAGCTAGGCTCAGTTTGTTGTAGTTTGGGTTTCATCACATGTCTAGAAGAAATGTTGAATCCTGATGGATTTTTCCATATAAGGAACAATGGATCCTAGTGTATTTGTTGAAGTGTAAACAGAGGCTTGAATATGTGTCTTAAAGCACAAAGCATGATAATGCATTTAATTCCAGAATATTTGGTTTTCCGTATTATTTTTGTTTTATGGACTCTCTCTCCCCTTGCTAAATCCACTGTGTGTTTCCAGCTTCAAATGGCTACTTTGCAGAGCCGGTTGGATGCGGAATTCCTTTTGGCTCATATGTGCTCTGTCAAGTTCAAAGAGTGGATAGTTGTATTGGCTACACTTCTAAGACGATCTGAGGTACGCTTGGATTCCTTTTTACAAACTCTGGTCTCTAAAATTGTTGGTTCATGCATAGGCATTGTTGGTGTATTACTTGTCTGAGATCAGTATTAGCTTTCATGAATTATGAGAAACTAATGAAGAACGTCTTAATATTGGGATTGTAATTTCTGTAGTAAGAATTTTCAAACTCGAACAACAAGGATAACTCTTATTATGTTTACTCTTGAAGGGGAGTTGGTTGTGGAAATTTCGTAAAGTTAACAATTCTTTTTTGGTTAAGATCTCACCTATATATCTTGGAGGCAATTACTTAACGGTTTTGGAATTGCTTGTATTCTTATATATACCATACACATATGACATTTTGTAGCTGAATGTTTTATCCTCTCAAAATTTGTGTACTAGTGATAAATAAAATTAATGGTGGCAAAGCTGAGGAAAGCCAGTACTGGAAGTTAAAAGTAGGATTATAATATGTTTAAATGATAGTTTTTTGTCATCCTAGCCTTGTGCCAATAGAAGAGTCTTTGACTAATACGTGCAGAAAAGCATTAATGTTTAACCTTATCCTGCATGGATACATGCATACAAAAATGGTGTATAGGTGGCAAGGGAATTTTTGGTGAAAGATAGGGTAGAACAGAGCAATATTTATGTCTCATCTAGGTTGGTCTTAAAGGGGAAAGGATCCCCTCCAATTGAATCCTCAAATTCCCTCACATTTTTAGCTAGATGTGTTACACTTGGCATTTATTTGATTTTAAATGTCACGTCTTAAATCTAAATAACAATTGGAGGGAATTGAAGGATTTAATTCCAGGGGATCTTATCTTTGTTCTTAAAGTAACTCTGGACCCTTTTTAACCCATGTTCGTTGTGAATTTGCCCAGGTCCTTTTTGATCTTTTCCAGCATGATATGCGGTTATGGAAAGCATATAGCATTACCCTGCAGGTACGTATGCTTCAATGCTTTCTTGATTTTAACAATAATCATGAAATTGGTCATATATGCATATCTCAGGGTTCTTTGTTGATCAATGATTTTCAGTCACATCCGGTGTTTGCTGAATACCATGATCTGCTTGAAGACTTGGAAGAGAAACTTTCGTCAGTCACAAATTTGGAAGATTAGCCAGGGCAGTATTGGATTTCTAAGCCTAGACTTTGGCAACAGATTGTTGCTAATTGGAGTAATTCAATGGGAACATTTCCTTGGCCGGAGCAAATATCAGTCAAATCCCATACAAATGACCAAGCATCCATCGGTCCGTTGAATGGAGCGGACAATGAGCACCAGGAAATAAATCATGTTGTCCATTTTGTATCTAGTCTTTTGAATGAAAATGATGGTATTGCTAGTCTCATTGGAATAATAGAATTGTTCTTTCTTATAGGTAAGGAGGATCAAAACCTACATGGGGAGACCTATGCGAAGTTAACTGCCTTCTGAGTTTTCATTTTCTTTTTCTAAATTGTTTATTTATTCACATGTATAATTTCTATATATAGAAAAAGAGCCTCTGATCGTGTAGGTGTTTCTTCAATTTTATTGGTTCACACACTTATACCAATTTCCAGTTTATCACATGGTAAACGTTGAGAGCTTTAGTCTACTAAACTACCAACCAAGGATAGGGGAAATGGAAGTGTCCACTTAGCCTCATTTTTATTAGGTCTTGAAACTCAAACCGTTTATTGTACTGTAAAAGGGAGAGCTTCAATTTTTAAGGTCGAACCAAGGTTGAACCGGGGTCGAATTGTGATGATGTCATAATTAATTTAATAATAATTTTAAATATATATAAAAATATTAAATTAATAAAAATTGAAAAATTAATTAAAATAGTCAAATTAAAATAAAAATCCAAATTTCAAATATATTTTTCATATCATAATTTTTACAAAATAAATAAAAAAATATCAAATCTTAAGCAAATATAGATATAGTATTTATTTATTTACATGTTATTTAGTACAACCTTGATAATAATAATAATATTATAATAATTATTATAATATAAGAACTTGTGGACTTGTGGCAAATTGGTAATACACATATATTATGTCACGTCACGTCACATCACGTTGGGCTCAAGGTTACTCAAAACTGAAAGAGAAGTCATGACTGAAACATTCAACTTATTTTTTATTAAAAAATTCAAAGTCTTTAATATTTTCAATGCAAGTGCTAGTTAATAGTCACATGCAGGTTTAGGAAACTTCAAAAAGAAATTCAAAACAAAGAAAGAGAAACCACATATAACAAAAGTTATATAGCAGTGTTTAGCAAAAATAGACTCGGAGAGGAGACTCGTTACACATTACGTTGAGCTCAAGGTTACTCAAAGTTGAAAGAGAGGTTATGACTGAAATATTCAGCTCATTTTTCATTCAAAAATTCAAAGTCTTCAACATTTTCAATGCAAGTGCCAGTCAGTAGTCACATGGAGGTTTAGAAAACTTCAAAAAGAAATTTAAAACAAAGAAAGAGAAATCACATATAACAAAAGTTACATAGCAGTGTTCAGCAAAAATAGAGACTCAGAGAGGAGACTAGTTACACATCATGTTGGGCTCAAGGTTACTCAAAGTTGAAAGAGAAGTCATGATTGAAACATTCAGCTCATTTTTTATTTAAAAATTCAAAGTTTTCAACATTTCTAATGTAAGTGCCAATTAGTAGTTACGTGAAGGCTTAGGAAACTTTAAAAAGAAATTCAAAATAAAGAAAGAGAAACCACATATAACAAAAGTTACATAGCAGTGTTCAACAAAAATAGAGACTTGGAAAGGAGACTAGTTACACATCACGTTGGATTCAAGGTTACTCAAATCTGAAATAGAAGTCATGATCGAAACATTCAGCTCATTTTTTTTATTCAAAAATTTAAAGTCTTCAACATTTCCAATGTAAGTGCCAGTCAGTAGTCATGTGGAGGCTTAGAAAACTTCAAAAAGAAATTCAAAATAAAGAAACAGAAACCACATATAACAAAAAATTACATAACAGTGTTCAACAAAAATAGAGACTTGGAGAGGAGACTAGTTATTATAGAGTAGTGGAGATGGACGGACAGAAGAAGAAGAAGAAGAAAAAGAAAGAATAAGAAGCTACTGCTTCGTGGTGCCACCCTTACTTCGTTGTCTTTTTGTTCCTCTTCTCCTTCTTTATTTTTTTTTTCTTTAGAAATTATTTGGTTGATCCGAAAAAAATAGAACCATGTAAACCGTAAAAACCGACTACAGTTTAGAGAACCGTACAGTCTGGTCGCGGTTCAAATAGTTTCGTGCTTTTTTCGCATTGAGAGGTTCTTTGAATTAAAAAAACCGCAATAGGTAGAGGTTCACGGTTAACCAGGTCGGACCGTACGGTCCGGTCCGGATTCGAAACCTTGATTTTTAACTCTCTCTCTCTCTCTCTCAAAAATGAGCCAACCACTTAACAACCTGCTACCACAACATTTATGAAAAAAATTTGTGAGGAATTGTGGCTGAACTTGATATTTTTTATTGGAAAACTCGGTAGAGTCACATTGATGTTTGCAAATTATGTTGTTTACGCCATCCCTCACATGAATGTAACCAATGACATGTAGCGTGGTAAATATTGCACACCCTTCAGATGAGAAAATTCAAGAAATTCATTGCAATGTGATTACATCGACTGGTTTTCTACATACAGAAACGATCCAATTCATTCTTCATAAAGGAATGTACTGGATTGGCTACTTGAGTTTAGATTGAGTGCATTTGATTGTTTTAAAAATGAAAGAGAAAATTCCGATGCTTTGTATATTTGTTTCATTCGCCTGCCATTTAAGCAAAAGCTACGTTATGGTGAGGGAAGGTTTTTGTTGTACACATTTTTGACATTGGCTTCATTTTATGAAGCACGAATCTCAGCCTTACACTAGTTCATGCAATGATAGAAAATCCAATCACAGAGATAAGTCATCCAAAAGATAGTCATTATTTTATGCTCATAAATATATACATTTTATCACTGAGCGGTGAGAGACTAAAGCCACAGTTACACATTTAACAAAGCATACGAAATCATTTGCACTTGCATAGTTACATTTATTCTCCTCAACATACACGTCATAATGATACAGGCATATAGAAGCAAGCCAGCAACCACAAGCACCAGTATTTTACAACATTGCTGCACACGTCTAGTACCCCTTAGAAATTTCAACATAGACAACTCACCAGCTAAAACTGATAGACTCAAAGTGCAGATTATCTGCCAAACCGGATGAACAAATGGTTGCAACCTCTTGTCTCAACCTCTTTGGGCCAGACGCGAAAATGTTGGTACTTGATCCATTGTACTCAAGTAGCATTCCTGCAAGAGAAAATTTATCTACATTTGTTAGAATTATAATTAAATAATTAAATTTATAATTTCACCACACTTAAAACTTTTGAAATTATCGGCAATTTATTATAATTTCAGAGCATGCCGTCTTAACTTCGAAATTTGAAGGCCAATCCAGATATTAGATGTTTATATGAGAGTACAAGTTACTCACTCCTTAGGTCAGGTCTTCGACCATAGTGCACATTGGTAGCTTGGGAAAGAGACTGGCGTGGGTGGCTTTCCAATTCCATATCATACGAGCTTGGAGACCCAGTCGTCCCTTCCATGTTCTGAACCTGACTAGTCTCAATATCATTCTGCCTCTTGTTCCAAAATACTGCTGCACTTGCTGTCATGACTATACAGATGCATACGACTAACACATTTATCACAGATCTCCAAGTGGTTGAAAATATTATATTGGAATTATGATCAATAGGATATATGTAGTAATGAGTAATAATTCCAAGTAATATAAGGAAAATGACAAAGGAAGAGGCTATTATCATGCCAAGCCAAAGCCAGTGTTTGGGGCCTAAAATGGAAGACAAGGGTGCATCTTTTGCATGAGGCTTGAACTTTATGGCTTTTATAGGCTTTATGTTATCTATTTTGGGTTCTTTCTCTCTTGTTACAAAGGCCTCAATTTGTAGCTGCAAAATGGAGTTGTCAAAGGGGGTTCCAGAGATGGGAAGGATGAGGTCTAGCATGGTTAGTTCTGAGGAGTTCTTGAATGCACAAATTAGGATCACTTTCGGAGCTTTGTAATTAAGCTGTGTGCTCATATAGATGAGCTCTCGAATGATTGAGATGAATGGAGTAATGCCACTGCCTCCACTCACCATCACAAGGGTGTCAAACCTGCATGAACGATAATTAATATTATTTGAAATATATTAAGCTACCATATAGCTAGTTTGCATAAAGAAAGTACATTTTTGTTTCTGTTCCTTTATTTAGTCCAGAAAAGAGAAAAGAAAAAAAAGAAGCAAACTTTTGTTTGAAAAGCAAAGAAGTCAAAACAATAATCAAGTCATAGTTCTAAAATTTGTAGGTTCTGTTATGGATTGTCAACAGACTAATTATGGTTGGTTACATGTATTTTTTTCTACCATTTTATTTTATTTGAAGTTGCAGTCTCTATTACTTTCTTATTTGACATGTCATTTTTCTTTGAGTCTATTCATGTGCATACGTTTACCTTAAAAAACCTTTAGAAGCCGGCGCATATGGTCCTTCAACTGTGACCGCAAGACGATCCAGTGAAGAAGGTGATGAAAGCATCTGGTAGAGCTTCTTAGTCCAAGTTCCTTTGCTTTTAATGACAATGCTGATCTTGTTAGGTTCCAAATTACTGCTAGAAGTGATACTAAAAGGATGCCACTGCAGTTTGGAAATGCTGGGAACATTTATGAACATAATGCCCAATGGATTATAGCTCAGACCTGGCAGGATAGATTAGAAAACGAACTTAAAATAAAATGGACCTTCGCATCAATCTTAAAAGTCACAGGTAAAATGTTCTCAATGAATTTTTTTCCTTGAATAAGTTTAAAAATAAGTTTTTTCTTTTCTTTCAAGAATAGTTATATTCAAACAGTTTATGAAAATTCATTTTGTAGTGTGTATGAGCCTGAATAAAAATCTTATATCTCACTCTTGGTGTTCTACTTTATCCTTCATCGACTCTAGTATGTCATGTGTGAAATTTTTTTTTGTTATTATTTTATAAAAAAACGTGTGAAAGACTGTGATTAGTAAGATATAAAGTTAAACACAAATAAATATAAGCACCAATCATATGTATATAGTAGCATTACCTAAGCTCTTGCCAAGGTTAAGTTCAAGAGTTTCACATGGTAAAACGCGGGCAGAGAGTAATCGAACATTTCGTCGTGATTGTAGAAACCTCAAGTAACGATCGACAACAAAGAGGTAGAAACTTGGAAGCATCATGCCACAGAAAGAGATACCAACATGGAGTATAAAGAAAATCATGAATATGATGTAAAGGTAATGTGTGTAAAAGAAGAGCTCGAAGAATTTCCGTCGTATGCGAGGGATGGTTGTTAACCACATGGCTAATCCAGTTACCAAAGCAATCTCTCCAGCCAAATTTGATACCCCAATTTTGTCCCATTTAAGCATCTGTATTGAAACAATAGCATAACATTTTAATCTTTACATCTCAATTAAGATTACAGAGGAAAAACAACATTGCAATATATAATAATCTCCACGAATGGGTATATATATGACAAGAAGTGAACCATTTGCATTTCAAAGACAGACATATAGGATCTTTGTACATACGTACCCAATAAGTGATGCTAAGGAAGTAAGGATAATATAAATCTTAGTCTTACTAACTAACGTGTAAAATTTTAAGGAAAACACAAAGTAATAAAGAGATTTAATTATCATATTATTGATGTGGTATGAATCATATATATATTAATGGCCTCAAATTTGTAAGATTTTCGTAGCAAATTTGTAAAAACTTATTGGAAAGCACTCAAGAAGGTTTTATTAGAACTTAGTAGTTTATTTGAAATCGGGTGGAATTGTTTTAGGACTCAGAAAGCACACAAGAAGGTTTCATTTTTTTTTTTTCATTTTTGGGTTGAAAATCCGAAGTACCTTAAGATGCATAAAGTCGTAATCGCTGGTGTACGCCAAGACTCAAAAGGATTAAGGGTATGTTCAACTAGTAAGTTAATAATTGAGCGGTAGGTTTAAATAAAACAAAAATAAAAAAGAGATATTAATTAAAAAAAATAAAAGTGAATAAAATAGAATAGAGTGAACAATTTTAAAAGATACAAAACATTGTTTAAACAAAATATTATGAAAAAACTCAACAAATTTAAAATCAAAATATATTAAATCATTTCAAACATTTATAATTTTTCTCCATAATACAAAATTAATATGAATAATTAGGGAAATAATGGCAAACAAGACATGGTGATATGATATTCCTTGATTTCTTTCCTTAATATAAATTTGGGTAAATTGCAAATTACACCCCTAATGTTTGGGGGTGATTGGATTTTACACCCTGAAGTTTTAGAATTTGAATTTTACCCCCTCAAGTTTGGGGTATTTGAATTTTACACACTGACGTTTTAGAACTTGGATTGTATACTCTAAAGTTTAGGGTTGTTTGGATTTTACACCCCCCATTTCCGAAACTTTAGGGTGTAATAAATCCAAACATTTCAAAATTTTAGAGAGTAAAATTCAAGCACTTCTAAAATATAGGGGGTAAAATCCAAATTCTGAAATGTCAGGGTATAAAATCCAAATACCGCCACATTTTAGAGGGAAAAATACAAATTTTGAAATGTTGGGGTGTAAAAGTCAATCACCTCTAAACTTTAAGGGTATAATTTGTAATTTGCCCTAAATTTTTTTTAAAAGACCAAAATGACAAGTTAATTGTAGGAATTTTTTTTTTTTTTTTAAAATTAGGTAGATAAGTATTATGAACTTGCTGGGGAGCTGGTATGAATTCGACATGATTATTATTATATGCTTTTTTCAACATTGATACCTGTATCTTGAGAGGGGATAATAATAAATTTAATTTATTTTATTTTTTTTGTTGTTCTTAGGTAAGGTTCTTGCTGAGATCAGGAAGGGATTATGAACAAGCATCTACAGATTCAGACAAATTATCTCCTAGATTCTTGGGCTATTTTCTTTTCCGTCCTAATTACCGGAGGCAGTCCTCGGAGAAAAGGTTGTACATTTTTATTTTTAATATTTTTTTATGATTCCCAGTCTCCGCAAGCTTTGGCATTCCAAATGATTCTAACTAAGCATCTTATTTCTCCTGTCAGTTCATTCAAGGAGCAGAGTGCTCATATTTCTTCTGTTAAGAGTATCTTAGAAAACCATGCGAGTTATTTAATGTCAGGGAAAGAACTTTCTAAGCTTGTTGCATTTGTAAAAGGCACTCAGTTTGATTTAGTGGTAAGAGAAGGTTGTGTTTTTTCTTCCTGCATCATTATGTTCTACTGTGAAGTGATTTAATTTTTTGACAACTGTATGTTGCAGGAGTATCTTCAAAGAGAAAGATATGGATCTGCTCGCTTGGAAAACTTTGCTTCAGGGCTTGAACTAATTGGGCAAAAGGCATGACTGGAAACTCTTAAATGCTCAAAATCCTTCTTAATTTATTGTTAAAAATTTTAAAGTCACATATTAACAGCCTAGCATCACCTTCTCTCTCTCTGCCATTTTCTTTTGGTTTTATTTCATTTTTATGTTATTTTCCTAGGTGCCTATCCTGATTCAGCCTTTGTAATGGGTATATGACGAAAGTAATTATAATTTGTCATAAAAATTAGGTTAAAAATGAGACCATTTATTATTGTCAGGGTCATGGGTTGGTTGATCAATTGCAATGGTTTATACTGAAATTTGGAATAAGATAAAGCTTCTTATGAATATGAACAATTGGAATCTCATACGGGGTGGGTCAAATTAAATGGGTGATGAGCTAGTGGGGCAGGACTGATCTATGAAGCTTGACTGGCAAGCTTTTCATATTATACATGGATTTGCTCTATGACTGAGCAATGGGCATTATGCTGTGGCCTACCTGTAGTAAAATAGAAGGCTGCTCAAGGGTAAAGGTAGACTCAGGTACTTTGCTTCAGCTATTGCATGGTGAGATGGCAACTTGCTATCCTAACTTTCCCTGTCTGCAAATAGTTGATGTTGGGGCTGTCTCTTTCTTCATTTGCAAAGAGGAAGTTCTCAGCTGACTGGCTAGCTAATAATAGCCTTAGTCATAGTTTCCAAACTATCCTCCTATAGAGCTGAGGGATCTTATGTTTTCTAATTTGGTAGGGCAGCTAGGCTCAGTTTGTTGTAGTTTGGGTTTCATCACATGTCTAGAAGAAATGTTGAATCCTGATGGATTTTTCCATATAAGGAACAATGGATCCTAGTGTATTTGTTGAAGTGTAAACAGAGGCTTGAATATGTGTCTTAAAGCACAAAGCATGATAATGCATTTAATTCCAGAATATTTGGTTTTCCGTATTATTTTTGTTTTATGGACTCTCTCTCCCCTTGCTAAATCCACTGTGTGTTTCCAGCTTCAAATGGCTACTTTGCAGAGCCGGTTGGATGCGGAATTCCTTTTGGCTCATATGTGCTCTGTCAAGTTCAAAGAGTGGATAGTTGTATTGGCTACACTTCTAAGACGATCTGAGGTACGCTTGGATTCCTTTTTACAAACTCTGGTCTCTAAAATTGTTGGTTCATGCATAGGCATTGTTGGTGTATTACTTGTCTGAGATCAGTATTAGCTTTCATGAATTATGAGAAACTAATGAAGAACGTCTTAATATTGGGATTGTAATTTCTGTAGTAAGAATTTTCAAACTCGAACAACAAGGATAACTCTTATTATGTTTACTCTTGAAGGGGAGTTGGTTGTGGAAATTTCGTAAAGTTAACAATTCTTTTTTGGTTAAGATCTCACCTATATATCTTGGAGGCAATTACTTAACGGTTTTGGAATTGCTTGTATTCTTATATATACCATACACATATGACATTTTGTAGCTGAATGTTTTATCCTCTCAAAATTTGTGTACTAGTGATAAATAAAATTAATGGTGGCAAAGCTGAGGAAAGCCAGTACTGGAAGTTAAAAGTAGGATTATAATATGTTTAAATGATAGTTTTTTGTCATCCTAGCCTTGTGCCAATAGAAGAGTCTTTGACTAATACGTGCAGAAAAGCATTAATGTTTAACCTTATCCTGCATGGATACATGCATACAAAAATGGTGTATAGGTGGCAAGGGAATTTTTGGTGAAAGATAGGGTAGAACAGAGCAATATTTATGTCTCATCTAGGTTGGTCTTAAAGGGGAAAGGATCCCCTCCAATTGAATCCTCAAATTCCCTCACATTTTTAGCTAGATGTGTTACACTTGGCATTTATTTGATTTTAAATGTCACGTCTTAAATCTAAATAACAATTGGAGGGAATTGAAGGATTTAATTCCAGGGGATCTTATCTTTGTTCTTAAAGTAACTCTGGACCCTTTTTAACCCATGTTCGTTGTGAATTTGCCCAGGTCCTTTTTGATCTTTTCCAGCATGATATGCGGTTATGGAAAGCATATAGCATTACCCTGCAGGTACGTATGCTTCAATGCTTTCTTGATTTTAACAATAATCATGAAATTGGTCATATATGCATATCTCAGGGTTCTTTGTTGATCAATGATTTTCAGTCACATCCGGTGTTTGCTGAATACCATGATCTGCTTGAAGACTTGGAAGAGAAACTTTCGTCAGTCACAAATTTGGAAGATTAGCCAGGGCAGTATTGGATTTCTAAGCCTAGACTTTGGCAACAGATTGTTGCTAATTGGAGTAATTCAATGGGAACATTTCCTTGGCCGGAGCAAATATCAGTCAAATCCCATACAAATGACCAAGCATCCATCGGTCCGTTGAATGGAGCGGACAATGAGCACCAGGAAATAAATCATGTTGTCCATTTTGTATCTAGTCTTTTGAATGAAAATGATGGTATTGCTAGTCTCATTGGAATAATAGAATTGTTCTTTCTTATAGGTAAGGAGGATCAAAACCTACATGGGGAGACCTATGCGAAGTTAACTGCCTTCTGAGTTTTCATTTTCTTTTTCTAAATTGTTTATTTATTCACATGTATAATTTCTATATATAGAAAAAGAGCCTCTGATCGTGTAGGTGTTTCTTCAATTTTATTGGTTCACACACTTATACCAATTTCCAGTTTATCACATGGTAAACGTTGAGAGCTTTAGTCTACTAAACTACCAACCAAGGATAGGGGAAATGGAAGTGTCCACTTAGCCTCATTTTTATTAGGTCTTGAAACTCAAACCGTTTATTGTACTGTAAAAGGGAGAGCTTCAATTTTTAAGGTCGAACCAAGGTTGAACCGGGGTCGAATTGTGATGATGTCATAATTAATTTAATAATAATTTTAAATATATATAAAAATATTAAATTAATAAAAATTGAAAAATTAATTAAAATAGTCAAATTAAAATAAAAATCCAAATTTCAAATATATTTTTCATATCATAATTTTTACAAAATAAATAAAAAAATATCAAATCTTAAGCAAATATAGATATAGTATTTATTTATTTACATGTTATTTAGTACAACCTTGATAATAATAATAATATTATAATAATTATTATAATATAAGAACTTGTGGACTTGTGGCAAATTGGTAATACACATATATTATGTCACGTCACGTCACATCACGTTGGGCTCAAGGTTACTCAAAACTGAAAGAGAAGTCATGACTGAAACATTCAACTTATTTTTTATTAAAAAATTCAAAGTCTTTAATATTTTCAATGCAAGTGCTAGTTAATAGTCACATGCAGGTTTAGGAAACTTCAAAAAGAAATTCAAAACAAAGAAAGAGAAACCACATATAACAAAAGTTATATAGCAGTGTTTAGCAAAAATAGACTCGGAGAGGAGACTCGTTACACATTACGTTGAGCTCAAGGTTACTCAAAGTTGAAAGAGAGGTTATGACTGAAATATTCAGCTCATTTTTCATTCAAAAATTCAAAGTCTTCAACATTTTCAATGCAAGTGCCAGTCAGTAGTCACATGGAGGTTTAGAAAACTTCAAAAAGAAATTTAAAACAAAGAAAGAGAAATCACATATAACAAAAGTTACATAGCAGTGTTCAGCAAAAATAGAGACTCAGAGAGGAGACTAGTTACACATCATGTTGGGCTCAAGGTTACTCAAAGTTGAAAGAGAAGTCATGATTGAAACATTCAGCTCATTTTTTATTTAAAAATTCAAAGTTTTCAACATTTCTAATGTAAGTGCCAATTAGTAGTTACGTGAAGGCTTAGGAAACTTTAAAAAGAAATTCAAAATAAAGAAAGAGAAACCACATATAACAAAAGTTACATAGCAGTGTTCAACAAAAATAGAGACTTGGAAAGGAGACTAGTTACACATCACGTTGGATTCAAGGTTACTCAAATCTGAAATAGAAGTCATGATCGAAACATTCAGCTCATTTTTTTTATTCAAAAATTTAAAGTCTTCAACATTTCCAATGTAAGTGCCAGTCAGTAGTCATGTGGAGGCTTAGAAAACTTCAAAAAGAAATTCAAAATAAAGAAACAGAAACCACATATAACAAAAAATTACATAACAGTGTTCAACAAAAATAGAGACTTGGAGAGGAGACTAGTTATTATAGAGTAGTGGAGATGGACGGACAGAAGAAGAAGAAGAAGAAAAAGAAAGAATAAGAAGCTACTGCTTCGTGGTGCCACCCTTACTTCGTTGTCTTTTTGTTCCTCTTCTCCTTCTTTATTTTTTTTTTCTTTAGAAATTATTTGGTTGATCCGAAAAAAATAGAACCATGTAAACCGTAAAAACCGACTACAGTTTAGAGAACCGTACAGTCTGGTCGCGGTTCAAATAGTTTCGTGCTTTTTTCGCATTGAGAGGTTCTTTGAATTAAAAAAACCGCAATAGGTAGAGGTTCACGGTTAACCAGGTCGGACCGTACGGTCCGGTCCGGATTCGAAACCTTGATTTTTAACTCTCTCTCTCTCTCTCTCAAAAATGAGCCAACCACTTAACAACCTGCTACCACAACATTTATGAAAAAAATTTGTGAGGAATTGTGGCTGAACTTGATATTTTTTATTGGAAAACTCGGTAGAGTCACATTGATGTTTGCAAATTATGTTGTTTACGCCATCCCTCACATGAATGTAACCAATGACATGTAGCGTGGTAAATATTGCACACCCTTCAGATGAGAAAATTCAAGAAATTCATTGCAATGTGATTACATCGACTGGTTTTCTACATACAGAAACGATCCAATTCATTCTTCATAAAGGAATGTACTGGATTGGCTACTTGAGTTTAGATTGAGTGCATTTGATTGTTTTAAAAATGAAAGAGAAAATTCCGATGCTTTGTATATTTGTTTCATTCGCCTGCCATTTAAGCAAAAGCTACGTTATGGTGAGGGAAGGTTTTTGTTGTACACATTTTTGACATTGGCTTCATTTTATGAAGCACGAATCTCAGCCTTACACTAGTTCATGCAATGATAGAAAATCCAATCACAGAGATAAGTCATCCAAAAGATAGTCATTATTTTATGCTCATAAATATATACATTTTATCACTGAGCGGTGAGAGACTAAAGCCACAGTTACACATTTAACAAAGCATACGAAATCATTTGCACTTGCATAGTTACATTTATTCTCCTCAACATACACGTCATAATGATACAGGCATATAGAAGCAAGCCAGCAACCACAAGCACCAGTATTTTACAACATTGCTGCACACGTCTAGTACCCCTTAGAAATTTCAACATAGACAACTCACCAGCTAAAACTGATAGACTCAAAGTGCAGATTATCTGCCAAACCGGATGAACAAATGGTTGCAACCTCTTGTCTCAACCTCTTTGGGCCAGACGCGAAAATGTTGGTACTTGATCCATTGTACTCAAGTAGCATTCCTGCAAGAGAAAATTTATCTACATTTGTTAGAATTATAATTAAATAATTAAATTTATAATTTCACCACACTTAAAACTTTTGAAATTATCGGCAATTTATTATAATTTCAGAGCATGCCGTCTTAACTTCGAAATTTGAAGGCCAATCCAGATATTAGATGTTTATATGAGAGTACAAGTTACTCACTCCTTAGGTCAGGTCTTCGACCATAGTGCACATTGGTAGCTTGGGAAAGAGACTGGCGTGGGTGGCTTTCCAATTCCATATCATACGAGCTTGGAGACCCAGTCGTCCCTTCCATGTTCTGAACCTGACTAGTCTCAATATCATTCTGCCTCTTGTTCCAAAATACTGCTGCACTTGCTGTCATGACTATACAGATGCATACGACTAACACATTTATCACAGATCTCCAAGTGGTTGAAAATATTATATTGGAATTATGATCAATAGGATATATGTAGTAATGAGTAATAATTCCAAGTAATATAAGGAAAATGACAAAGGAAGAGGCTATTATCATGCCAAGCCAAAGCCAGTGTTTGGGGCCTAAAATGGAAGACAAGGGTGCATCTTTTGCATGAGGCTTGAACTTTATGGCTTTTATAGGCTTTATGTTATCTATTTTGGGTTCTTTCTCTCTTGTTACAAAGGCCTCAATTTGTAGCTGCAAAATGGAGTTGTCAAAGGGGGTTCCAGAGATGGGAAGGATGAGGTCTAGCATGGTTAGTTCTGAGGAGTTCTTGAATGCACAAATTAGGATCACTTTCGGAGCTTTGTAATTAAGCTGTGTGCTCATATAGATGAGCTCTCGAATGATTGAGATGAATGGAGTAATGCCACTGCCTCCACTCACCATCACAAGGGTGTCAAACCTGCATGAACGATAATTAATATTATTTGAAATATATTAAGCTACCATATAGCTAGTTTGCATAAAGAAAGTACATTTTTGTTTCTGTTCCTTTATTTAGTCCAGAAAAGAGAAAAGAAAAAAAAGAAGCAAACTTTTGTTTGAAAAGCAAAGAAGTCAAAACAATAATCAAGTCATAGTTCTAAAATTTGTAGGTTCTGTTATGGATTGTCAACAGACTAATTATGGTTGGTTACATGTATTTTTTTCTACCATTTTATTTTATTTGAAGTTGCAGTCTCTATTACTTTCTTATTTGACATGTCATTTTTCTTTGAGTCTATTCATGTGCATACGTTTACCTTAAAAAACCTTTAGAAGCCGGCGCATATGGTCCTTCAACTGTGACCGCAAGACGATCCAGTGAAGAAGGTGATGAAAGCATCTGGTAGAGCTTCTTAGTCCAAGTTCCTTTGCTTTTAATGACAATGCTGATCTTGTTAGGTTCCAAATTACTGCTAGAAGTGATACTAAAAGGATGCCACTGCAGTTTGGAAATGCTGGGAACATTTATGAACATAATGCCCAATGGATTATAGCTCAGACCTGGCAGGATAGATTAGAAAACGAACTTAAAATAAAATGGACCTTCGCATCAATCTTAAAAGTCACAGGTAAAATGTTCTCAATGAATTTTTTTCCTTGAATAAGTTTAAAAATAAGTTTTTTCTTTTCTTTCAAGAATAGTTATATTCAAACAGTTTATGAAAATTCATTTTGTAGTGTGTATGAGCCTGAATAAAAATCTTATATCTCACTCTTGGTGTTCTACTTTATCCTTCATCGACTCTAGTATGTCATGTGTGAAATTTTTTTTTGTTATTATTTTATAAAAAAACGTGTGAAAGACTGTGATTAGTAAGATATAAAGTTAAACACAAATAAATATAAGCACCAATCATATGTATATAGTAGCATTACCTAAGCTCTTGCCAAGGTTAAGTTCAAGAGTTTCACATGGTAAAACGCGGGCAGAGAGTAATCGAACATTTCGTCGTGATTGTAGAAACCTCAAGTAACGATCGACAACAAAGAGGTAGAAACTTGGAAGCATCATGCCACAGAAAGAGATACCAACATGGAGTATAAAGAAAATCATGAATATGATGTAAAGGTAATGTGTGTAAAAGAAGAGCTCGAAGAATTTCCGTCGTATGCGAGGGATGGTTGTTAACCACATGGCTAATCCAGTTACCAAAGCAATCTCTCCAGCCAAATTTGATACCCCAATTTTGTCCCATTTAAGCATCTGTATTGAAACAATAGCATAACATTTTAATCTTTACATCTCAATTAAGATTACAGAGGAAAAACAACATTGCAATATATAATAATCTCCACGAATGGGTATATATATGACAAGAAGTGAACCATTTGCATTTCAAAGACAGACATATAGGATCTTTGTACATACGTACCCAATAAGTGATGCTAAGGAAGTAAGGATAATATAAATCTTAGTCTTACTAACTAACGTGTAAAATTTTAAGGAAAACACAAAGTAATAAAGAGATTTAATTATCATATTATTGATGTGGTATGAATCATATATATATTAATGGCCTCAAATTTGTAAGATTTTCGTAGCAAATTTGTAAAAACTTATTGGAAAGCACTCAAGAAGGTTTTATTAGAACTTAGTAGTTTATTTGAAATCGGGTGGAATTGTTTTAGGACTCAGAAAGCACACAAGAAGGTTTCATTTTTTTTTTTTCATTTTTGGGTTGAAAATCCGAAGTACCTTAAGATGCATAAAGTCGTAATCGCTGGTGTACGCCAAGACTCAAAAGGATTAAGGGTATGTTCAACTAGTAAGTTAATAATTGAGCGGTAGGTTTAAATAAAACAAAAATAAAAAAGAGATATTAATTAAAAAAAATAAAAGTGAATAAAATAGAATAGAGTGAACAATTTTAAAAGATACAAAACATTGTTTAAACAAAATATTATGAAAAAACTCAACAAATTTAAAATCAAAATATATTAAATCATTTCAAACATTTATAATTTTTCTCCATAATACAAAATTAATATGAATAATTAGGGAAATAATGGCAAACAAGACATGGTGATATGATATTCCTTGATTTCTTTCCTTAATATAAATTTGGGTAAATTGCAAATTACACCCCTAATGTTTGGGGGTGATTGGATTTTACACCCTGAAGTTTTAGAATTTGAATTTTACCCCCTCAAGTTTGGGGTATTTGAATTTTACACACTGACGTTTTAGAACTTGGATTGTATACTCTAAAGTTTAGGGTTGTTTGGATTTTACACCCCCCATTTCCGAAACTTTAGGGTGTAATAAATCCAAACATTTCAAAATTTTAGAGAGTAAAATTCAAGCACTTCTAAAATATAGGGGGTAAAATCCAAATTCTGAAATGTCAGGGTATAAAATCCAAATACCGCCACATTTTAGAGGGAAAAATACAAATTTTGAAATGTTGGGGTGTAAAAGTCAATCACCTCTAAACTTTAAGGGTATAATTTGTAATTTGCCCTAAATTTTTTTTAAAAGACCAAAATGACAAGTTAATTGTAGGAATTTTTTTTTTTTTTTTTAAAATTAGGTAGATAAGTAATTGTAATTTGTAAGTAGGTAAAAAAAAAAAAAGTAAAAAAAAAAAAAGCACACAAAAATCTACGGGACCGGCCATTTGGGTTGAATGGGTTAGGGAAAAGAAAAAAAAAACGTAAGATCTAGTTGGGTTTGATTAAGTCATATTATTAAATAATCTAATCGACTACTCAAATTGATTTACAGAATGGATCCTTAGTCAATAGTCTAATTGGTTGGGATGATTTGAGTTTGATTAACTAAGACCTTAGTTGTCAAACTTGAATCAACCCAACCAGTGACACCCTTATCCCTTAACCTATTTGAATGCTCGATCAATTTAAATCAATGAAAGACCAATTTAAAATCTCCTTAGTTAGGAATGGCTGATGGCGATTAGAATCTTCTATAGTTCTTAAGAAAACTCCATCGTTGAGTTTCTAAGATTTTATCAAATCTAATTTGAAATGAGTAGACAAGATTTCACTACATCATTAATAATTTAATAGATGCAACAATAATAATATAATCAATTTTTTGTTATTTATTTTTTCTGAAAAATAAATAGAGTAGAAATTTAATATACTTCCAAATATTTATATGTTAGTCAATCAATAAATGTTAGATTTACAACGTTTTTACAACAAATGTAAAAATTTATATATGTTAGTCAACATTTCTTTAGTTCCTATAAAACAAAAAAACAAAAAAAAAAAAAATCCTAGTGTAGGTAGGGTGAAGGCTCCTCCCAACCACACAGCACGTTTTTAGGATGCAATAACAACCTGATCTCAATCCCACGTTATCCCTATTCCTCACCAACATTTGCAGGAAAGGCTGCCAAATTCCAAACAATAAGGTTGATACTAAGTAACCACCAATTATGCTAAATCAACATCACATTTATCACCGCACACCCTTGGTGCGGTAGTCACTCTATAGCAAGGGTTGGAGTTTAAGTCTTCAGGAAGAAATTTTACATACTTATACACTTTAGATTAGGTTAGAATAGAAATTTTATCTTGTAAAAAAGAAAAAAAAAAAAAAAATCACATTCGAAATGCCTAACAATATGCCTAAAATACGTCGGCTATATTGTGGAGGAGTAGTGAACTTTTATTTATTTATTTTTTTTAATGTTGATCATGTGGGACATTATCAATTTTATTACATAAATATTAAAAATTTAGTTAATACCTAGAAATTAATAGTAATTTTTTTAATGTGTTGCACTAATATCAATCATGTTTATAATCACATTTATTTGTATACTATTTTTGTATTGTTTATAATTACTTTAGTATTTATAATTTATAATATATATGAAACCGAAATATTTAGACAATTGGATGGCCTTGTATTATATTGTCACATATTTTTTTTTTGAAGTCTAACAATTTTATACGTTTTTATTTTTATTTTTATTTTTTTATGATATATATATATATTTATTTAAAATTTTATTACAGTATTTAATTTATATTTAAACCTTGAATTTTAATAGTCAGTATTTTGTTTTAAAGACAATAATAATAATATATTAGCAGATGAAATATATATATATATATATATATATAAAAGGTTTCTCTTTAAACTAATTTTGAGAGAAATATTTCAGATTTTTTTATGTCTTTTTATTAGATGTGAATTTTGAAATTTTAACTTTTAGATTACATGTTTTTTTGTTCTTAACATTTAAGTTAAATTTCTTTCAAATTAGATATAATTTACTATTCCATTAATAAAAATATGTAATTCAACTATTAGATTTTTAAAACTCACATCTAATAAAAAAAAAATATAAAAGAATTTTAAAGTTCAGATAAAAACATTTTCCTTTGGATAGAAACATTTAATTCTAGTTCATTAACTATCTAGTTTTCATTTCTAAAAATGTTAGTGACAATCCACATCCAAAAATCCTACGCGTAAAGAACAACCGACAAAGTACGAAAAAAGAAAAGAAAAAGTAATTCTCTACCATACGTACATGAATTAGTAATACTGCACTCACCATCTTTTTGAGGCTGAGGGACAGGGTCCTACCAAGAAAGTGTGTCACTCAGCTCTCTCCCAGCCATAAAGTCAACCTAGTTCCATTTATGATGAACCTCTCTTAGTGATCAACATAAATTCAGCCTTCTCAAACTTTGAAATAGTCTGCATACCCAATAATCTACATAGGAGAACAACCACAGAACTTGACGAGTGGGTCCAACCACTACCGGAGAAGAGCACCACGATTTCCATGTGATGTGAAGTGAACACCACCATTTTTAGATTCTGCATCTGCTACTGTCGGTTCATGATCTCTTTACATGAACAAAATCATACCTACACGTACATCTCCTAAAAACATTGACACTTTTTCTATTTTGGTTACTTCTAATGCTAATAGTCTTTTAAGTTAATAGGAAGATTAAGGTTTTGACATGGGATTATATATTCTTGTTGTCACTACAAAAAAAAGGTTTTGTAGCCACATTTTTAAAACGCGGCTATATGTTAGAAAAATGTGGCTATAAGACGATTTGGCTTGTAGCCGCGGTTTTTTACGCTGCGTTTCTAAATGTGACCTAAACCTCGTGACTATAGGTCTCAGGTGCACATTCTATGATCGCATGTTTAAAACGCAGCCTCAAGTGCGCTCTTTACGCCGCGTTTATAATAAACACGGCTTTAGCCCGTTTGTAGCCGCATTTTTATAAATGCGGCCTAAAAAGACGTGACCTAAGACCCGCGTGCAATTAGATAACAAAAATAATTTGCATGTAAGTATGGTAGTAAACAAGTTAAGTCGAGTTGTATACTTGTATATTAGAAGTTCAATATTATTCATTTAATTTTCTTTTGAATACGAGCTAAGTTTTAGTACTTTATCAAACTAGATTTTAAATTTAGGTTTGGGACACTTTCTTATCAATCAAATTCGAATTTGTTTATAAACTACTTGATTAAGTTATTTAGTTCCTATATATAGTAAAAATATAACTAAAATATTTGGCCCTTCACAAATTTATTGATTTATTATGAATATATTGCTTTTACTATCATTAAATAGAAAAAAAAAAAAGATTTGATTTCATATGAATCTATTTACAAATTTATATAATCTAATTTTAAGTCTATATAAGTATATTTTCAAACAAATTTATATAAAAAAATATAGTATTATATATAGCTAAATTGAAACTCTAATCACAAGCTTGTTCACAAACATATTATTATGTTTGAGTTTAGCTCATTAATTTAATAGTCGAGCATAAACTTGGATTTGAGTCTAGATTTTTTGCTAAACAAACAAATATAAACAAACATTTCCCTGAGCTAAACTAAAGTAATTTATAAAAAAACTTGGTTCATTTACCGACTACAAGTAAGTCTCTCCAAAAATGGGTATACACATACATATAATATGTCATCATATGATAAATATGGACATTTTTAAAAATTGTGAACAGCTAACCTCCATCCCAAAAAGAGCTTTTCTATGATTCTATATTTCTATCAAATACAAAAAATAATTGGAAAAGAGTAAATTCTTTGTCTAAGATTTGAAAAAAGATTTGGCAAAAGAGTAGAAAGATTACGCCTTTCTTGTCAAGAGCCCTTAACAGGATAACCTAATTTTCCCAACCGAACCCCACTTTCATATTTATATTAAAAAGAAAAAAGGAAAAAAAGTGACGCCTTCTTAAAGGTGGAGGGGCAAGAGAACTAGAGAAGAGACTTGAGGGAATGGGATAGAATGATTACGTCACTTTTTTTAATTTTTTTTAAAAATATATATACACACACTAGAATTTTAAGAAAACTGAGAAAAATTGGAGGGAGAGGGATTTTCCTTCAATTAAAAAAATTTTAGTTTGTTAGTTTTGTCATTATGATTCTATAATTTATATATGGAAAATGTTAACAAATGCCTTAAGGGCATTAGTTTAAGAACTATTTTTAAAAAATTTTTATGGGAAAATGATAAAAAAATTAGGGCCCGTTTGGTAATGTTGTTCTAGTAACGTTGTTTGTATTTTTTGAAAATACATGTGGATGAAAAAGTGTGTGAAAATATGTGTAATATTGTTTAAATACTGAAAAATGTTATTTAAACAATAGTAACAAATGGACCCTTAATTTTGTTGACAACTTTTTATATTTCCTATAAAAATTGTGTCAAAAATTTTCTAATATAGTTTATTAAAATTATTCTAAGAGTACTCATTAACAGAACCCTTTTTATATATAGATTTTTAAATTGATCAAAACAAGGATATAATTGTCAATTTATTTGATAATTTTATCATTTTCATCTTAATTAAAAAAACGAGAGAGATGTACTTCTACTCCACTCATCTTACCTAATCTATATATATATATATATATATAACCGAAATTTCTAAAATTCTCACAATTTTTCACGTTAGTATAATATTTAAATAAAATTATCATTTTATTTAAATAAAATTATTTTTGTTTAGTCCAAACTTAATAAGGAGTGAAACTCTATCTCTCTAATAAGTCTAACTTAAACTCAAACTCATCATTAATTTTTTTTAAAACAAAATTATTTTTGTTTCATCAAAACTTATTTCTCTAATAAGTCCAACTTAAACTCAAACTCAAACGTTGATAATTTTGAAAGAAATATTTCAAACTCTTCTTATGTATTTTTATTAGATATGAATTTTGAAAGTTTAACTGTTATATTGTATGTTCTTTATGTTCTTAACATACATGCCAAATTTCATTAAAATTGGATGTTATTTTGATCAATATATTTATTTTTTATGCATAATTTTAGACCACAAAAGTTTAAAATTTAAATATTTAATTCATAATTAGCTATTGATATTTGATTTTCATAAAATTTTGCAAGTATGGAGAAAATAATAAAAATATGTAATCTAACCGTTAAATTTTTAAAACTCACATCTAATAAAAAGATAATAAAAAAAAAATTTAAGTTCGGGTAAAAGCATTTTCCTTTGGATAGAAACATTTCATTTCTAGTTCGTTAATTAACTAACTAGTTTTCATTTCTAAAAATGTTAGTGACAATCCAACTCCAAAAATCCCGCTTAAAGAACAACCAACAAAGTATGAAGAAAGAAAGAAAAAGTAACTCTCTACCGTACTTACATGAATTATTAATACCATACTTACTATCTTTTTGAGGTTGAGGGATAAGATGTGGTATTAGGTGTTTTGGATGCATGCATCCTTGTACTTATATGAGGGTAGACCTCACATTTGTGGGACCCACTTTCATGTGAGTGGGAGGATGCATACATCCGTAACACCTTGTATTTTTCTAGAGGGGCAGGGTCCTACAAAGAAAGTGTGCCACTCAACTCTCTCCCAACCATGAAGTCAACCTAGTTTCACTTATGATGAACCTCTTTTATTGATCAACATAAATTCAACCTTCTCAAACTTTGAAATAGTCACAAACTTCTCTCTGCATACCCAATAATCTACGTAGGAGAACAACCACAGAACTTGACGAGTGGGTCCAACCACTACCGGAGGAGAGCACCACGATTTCCATGTGATTCGAAGTGAACACCATTTTCAGATTCTGCATTTGCAACTTTCGGTTCATGATCTCTTTACATGAACAAAATCATACCTACACGTACATCTTCTACAAACATTGACACTTTTTCTATTTTGGTTACTTCTAGTACTAATAGTCTTTTAAGTTAATAGGAAGATTAAGGTTTTGACATGGGGTTATATATTCTTGTTGAATAATTACACTCACAATCCCTCAATAAAAAAAAAAAAAACTTTCACAATTAGATAACAAAAATAATTTGCAGGTAAGTATGGCAGTAAACAAGTCAAGTCGAGTTGTATACTTGTATATTAGAAGTTTAATGTTATTCATTTAATTTTCTTCTAAATATGAGCTAAGTTTTAGTTCTTTATCAAACTAGATTTTAAATTTAGGTTTGGTACATTTTCTTATCAATCATATTCTTGATTAAGTTATTTAGTTCCTATATATAGTAGAACTATAACTAAAATATTTGGTCATTCACAAATTTATTAGAATTTATCATGAATGTACTGCTTTTACTATCATTAAATAGCCAAAAAAAGAAAAAGAAAAAAAGATTTGATATCATATGAATTTATTTACAAATTTATATATTCTAATTTCAAGTTTATATAAGTATGTTTTTAAACAAAATTATATATAAAGATATAGTATTATATATAGCTAAATTGAAACTCTAATCACAAGCTTATTCACGAACACATTATTATGTTTGAGCTTTGCTCATTTAATAGTCAAGCATAAACTTGGATTTGACTTTAGATTGTTTGCTAAACAAACAAATATAAACAAGTATTTTCCTAAACTAAACTCAAGTTATTTATAAAAAAACTCGGTTCATTTACAGATTACAAGTAAGTATCTCTCCAAAAATGGGTATACACATACACATAATATGTCATCATATGATAAATTTGGCAAAAGAGTAGAAAGATTACCCCCTTCTTGTTAAGAGCCCTTAATGGGATAACCTAATTTTCCCAACCGAATGCCCCTTTCCTATTTATATCAAAAAGAAAAATGGAAAAAAAGATTGACGCCTTTCTTAAAGGTTGGAGGGAGAAGAGAACTAGTGATGAGAGTTGAGGGAATGAGATGGAATGATTTCGTCAGTTTGTTTGGTGGTTATATATATATTAAGAAAATTGAGCAAAATTGGAGGGAGAGGGATTTTCCTTCAATTAAAAAATTTTAATTTGTCAGTTTTGTCATTATGATTCTATAATTTATATATAGAAAATATTAATGAATATCCTAAGGGCATTAGTTTAAGAACTATTTTTAAAAATATTTTATTGAAAAATGATGAAACAATTAATGTTGTTTTTTATATTTCCTATTAAAATTGTGTTAAAATTTTTCTAATATAGTTTATTAACAATTATTCTAAGGGCACTCGTTAACATTACACTTTATCTATATTATATAGGAGTATAAAAGGATTCCCCTTTTTCAATTGGACTTTTATGTCTTTCTCAAAAAAAAAAAAAAAACTAGATTTTTATGTAGTTCAAAAATTTCATCATTAATGAAGGGTTACTTTATTTAGAAATATGGTCATAAATGTCAAATAACAAATTTCATTTTGAATTCAAAAAGTGAACTCCTAAAATTTAAGATTTTTTTTCTTCACGTTCAAAAAAGAAATTATAGTTACTGTTTATCTCTAAATTTTATCATTTTTATTTGTTTGAAAAAAAAAAATTCTAAATTATAATAGATGAAAATTATTAATTTTTACTCAAAAAATATAAGAGTCTATGAGCATGCGTTTGAAAAATAATTTTTTTTAAAAAATTATAATAGATGCAAATTATTAATTTTTACCCAAAAAATATAAGAGCTTTTGAGCACTCGCGCATACTCAGAGGTTAGTATATATATAGATTTTTAAATTGATCAAATCAAGAATATGATTGTCAATTTATTTGATAATTTTATCATTTTCATCTTAATTAAAAAAGAAGAAGAAGAGAGATATACATTTACTCCACTCATCTTCACTAATTTTTAAAATATTCCAGCAAGAGAAAGACAAAACTATTCTTCTTCCCTTACATCTCCTTCAATTTCATACCCTCTACTCTCCTCTCTTTCAAAATTTCCAAACACACCATAAAAGAATTGTATATCTTTAATAAAAAAAGAAAAAAAGAAAGGAAGAGATGCAAGAATGCGTCATGAATAAATTGAAGTTGGTTCCGAAATATAAATTCTTAATTACCTGGGAGAGTTCATTGGTAACGGCCCAATAGATGATGAAACAAATACCATGAGTTGTGAAGAGAGTCATGGTGATGTTTCCAAGCCATATATGGTACTTGATACTGTTCTCAGAGGTGAGGCCAAAGAGTGGCAGCAAAGATGAACCGCGAGTCACCGGGAAAAACAGAAATGCTAAGCATATGTTCCCAACGAGGCCTAGGGTTAAGGCTGCAGAATCCAGTTTAGATTGCCATCTGCCACCAAAAGCACCAACAAGCTTTAACATTTTATTAAATTATTAATTCAACTTTTTAGGATGATGATATCGTTTGAAATGAGAGTTCGATCGAGCATTGGATTTGATAATTTGTTAAGAAATTCTTACACTTTTTCGCCTTGTGCTGCTGCTGAATTTGGGTTGATTTTAGCAAAATAATTGCTTATGTAAGTTGCGAAAGTCCATGCTAACAGTGCAATGAACATGATGAGAAAGGCTAGCTCTACTCTGGAAACAATCCCAGAGGGCCTTTTATGAGCACCGGCTTTTTCCATGAGGCAAACCGAGGATTTCTGCAACTGCTGTTAAAAAAGGTAGGATCCAAGTTTTCATTCTTGTAAAAAATATTTGATTACATAAGAAATGAAATTGATTATTAGTTATATTAAAAAAAAAGTAGTTGAAAAAACATCAATTGTCCTATAAGTTTAAATTGTTAAAAAATAGTAAATTTAATAATTTAGTCTATGAATGTACATAGAAAGCTATAAACTACCTTGCCATTTTATCATTTTTCAATTCCTTTCCCATATGGAGGTAGAAACAGCCCATGGCAGCAACAAATAGAATGGGAAGAGTGTAAATCAGAAGCCTTGCACCTGTAACACATGAAGAGTATAAATAAATGATATGAGAAAACAACATTATATACAACGTGAACACAAAAGCAACGAAAGAGAAAAGAATAATGCAAATGGAACAACCTTGTTTGGGCTCGAAATATGTTGAGTTAAGCTTTGCTAGGATACTCGGCAACCAACTTTGCTTATAGGTGTTTGTAGGCGCCATGATCCACATCAGAAGAGACCCCAAAAACACTGCCATCAATAGCAGCCTTAGGGCTGCCTGAACTGTGCTGAATATTTCATTGGAAGAAGACCATTTTTTAACCACATTTGCATCCATCTTCTCTCTCGCAGACACTTACACGTTCACAAATAAAAAAAAAAAAAAAACAAAAAAAAAAAAAACAAAGGTACCATAGATCGAATAGGAACAAAATCCATTACATTTTCAGTGAAGGAGTTCATTTTATCGCATAATTTTATTTTATGAATTTAATAGTGTACGTTGACAATGTTAATATAAAATTTTAAGTGACTTATCATTAAATATACATTTTTATATTTAATATACTAATGAAATTGATGAATTTAAAATGGAATATAATCGATCCTTTTCAATATCAAACATTATGCCTGAGCATGGGAATGAATGCAACAATATAAAAAATATATGTATTATGAATGATGGGCACGGGATGATTAATTGCAAGGGTCATGCAGTATAGTAGTTAATTAAGGACTGGAAATGGTATCATAATCGTTTGTGTTTTTTAATCCAAAGTTGGAGTTCATAGTGTCATAATCAAATTGCTTGCAGTGAAAAGGTCGTTACACTTCATACTTATATAATGCTTATAGATAAGATAAATAATTGTGTTTTTTGAAAGGATAAATAAATATTTTGAGATTACTTGAGGAAGGTCCATGCCAATAATACGTCGTAAAAATTGCAGAGACAAGAAAGGCACTCAAACTCTCCAGAATCAAAAACAGCATGACCTCTAATAAAAAAAGATAGTAATAATAAATATTCTAGGACCACAACAATTATCACAACTTTTCCCGCTTATTTCTTTCACATATATGGATTCACTATTTTTTACTCCACTATATACAGTTTAGCACATCAAAGTTGTAACAAAGTTGAATCATACATTCCGAGGTTGTTGTACTGATTTTTTGCCAAATGCAAAGGGAAAAAAGAAAGACCAGCTAGCATGACATAATAATAATGGCCCCCTCCAATTTAAACTAGTGAGGCACAGTATGTACATGGCATTGTTGACCTTTCTAGTTTTATAGTACGCACAAACGTGGTGCCTAGGCATTTTTCTGTACCAAAAAGGACCTATAGTTAGTATGCAGGTTGGACTTTTGGAGTCATAAAGTAGGAAGAGCTCATTTTGGAGCAATTAAATTGGCCCACAATTGTCAAGAGCCATGGTTGGCACATTTTAGTATTTTCGATTGACAAATTTAGGATTTAAATTTCATTCTATTCCTTGTAACTGTCGAATATAAGCAAATTTGGTCTATAATTTATTTATAAAAAAACACACACACACACACACTCACACAAAATACGTCTGTAATTTGAGTAAGCATGGTAAAAAGCTAAAAGAAGGCTAACTATTGTTCCGCAACTCTCGGATGTGAAATGTTCATATACCCATCAAATATCCACATTTTATTCTTAACGTGAAATAGTGTGGAAACCGTTAGATGTTAAATCCAATAGATGTGTTGAGCATACATATTGTAAGAATACTTTATAGAATACTTGGAATAAATTTTATAATAACAATAGACTATAGTTGTTCAGAGGCACAAGTTTAAGTTAATTTTATTTAAAACTTTGGTTTGGTTTTGTAAATTTATATATATATATATATATATAGGGTGTGTCTTGTGTCTAGTGTTAAAACTTTGGTTTGGTTTTGTAAATTTATATATATATATATATATATAGGGTGTGTCTTGTGTCTAGTGGAAGTTTTCACTGGACACGTTAGATGGTGGACACGTGTCCGAATCCAGATGTGTCCAGTGGAAATTTCCATTGAATATAAGCCATGTCCATATATATATTTTACCAAAATTGGATAGGGAGGAGGTATTTTTGCTAATTGCTCTAACCGCAAAAGTTGATGATGATGCCGCTAACAAGCTTCTAATATGCTTAATGCTTAACGATCTAATAAGAGAAATACTATATTCACAATAAATTTTAGAAGTTGTTATTGGTTGTAATTTAAGCCTATTATTGAAATTACCCTTTTATCTAGAATTTACAACTAATAACAATCTATCACTTAAGATTTATTGTGATAATATTGTAGACATTAACATTTTGTATCTAATAATTATTGTTTTGTTTTGTTTTTTAACAGAAAGGATAGAAATTGGTTGGTGTTGATAACAATATGACATCGACTTGACTAAATGCATGTGGGCTCGTGTTTGTTTAGATCTTTATGTAGGTGTGCATGTGTTTAGAATGTGCTTGCGTGCCCCAGCTTGTGGTTGATCTAAGGGGAACACTTTCCACACAAGCTTGCCACATGCTCTACTTCTGATTTTATATATATATATATATATATATTTTTTTTTGAGAATTTGTTCTACTTCAGATTTGAACCTATGTGACTAATATTATTTATTACTATATTGCATATTTTGTAAGAAACTACACGAGAGAGAGAGATTAAAAAAAAAACCCAATTTCCTTTACAAGATAAAATTATTCTAAAAGATAAACCTTTTTTTATATAGAAAACATATAAAACATTTCTCCTTTTATATATGTATAAAAATATTTCAACTTGTTTGAACTTTAATATTTTATTGACAATAATGATAATTTAGTTTGTTAAGACATATCATTATAAACTATAATAAAGTTTGTCTTTTTACAAATCTAATAAAGTTATAAAATCTAAATTTTTAGAACCATATTTAATTTTTTTTATTAAAAATCATTTCATAAAGATCTTGAATTTTTTTCCTTGCAATTTGAATGAATAGATCATATTATTAAATAATATACTCTATATGTATATCAAATTTAAATGAATAAAACAAAATAATTTCAAAATTATAAGAAAATGAGACAATAAATAATTTTGTAATATATTTGGTTAAGTGACTGAAGAAATATATTAAACATCATCTCTTCATTCATTAGTTATATATCTTTCTTGACGATATAGTTAAAAATTGGAAAGAAAAAATACTAAATATATTAAATGCTAAATTAGTTTTTATTATTTATTTATAGTATCATAAATTTTTTTGTTATCATATGTATTGCGTACTATAATTGGAATATAGTAAAAGAGATAATTTAAGACACATATAGTTGTTCTTTCAACCTAATTGGAATATAGTAAAAGATGTAATTTAAGTCATAAATATGCCCATATGTATGTTGTAGACATCATATTTCATAAGCATAAAAATCCCATTTTTTGAACAAACAAATTTACATGGCAAAAATGGTCATATATATATATATATACATACATATATATATATATATATATTTATTTATAAAGTTTTATTTTGAAATTTCCAAAACTAATCTAGCCTGAAATCGACATCATAATATGCTCTTAATTTAAGTTAAAATCACGGTTTTCACCATCAAGATACAAAATAGCAATTTTCGTTGGCTAAAGAATAGTTTATTTATTTATTTATTTATTTTAGATAGTTACAATATGTGTAAAGAAGTGCTAATTAAGTTACATGGCTTTTGACAAATTCGACTAAAGGCTAAGGCTTCATTACCATGTGTTAGGACATATATGTTTTAACTTGTTTAAGAACATATGTCACTTAGTTATGTAAATTGGCTAATCCTTTGACAAAACGCACTCTGCTTGTAATTGGGTAGTTCTAGGTGTTTTTAATACTTCAAGAAATAATGTTTCAAGGTCAAGTGTTGAAGTCATCAAGTCTGTCCAAGAGAAAGCAAGTTGAAGTGCAAAATTTTTAAAGCTCGACACCTCTCGACAGCTACCTCGACACCTGCTATCTGTCGAGATTTAAAAAGTCAGATTTCCAATCTGATTTTCTTGGGATCCGTGAATATGTTTTTGGGCCTTCTTTTCTTCTAACCCTAAACATATAAAAGGATTATTTTAAGAGCCGTTTTGGGTGACACAAGTTGCATTATCATTGAGCAATCTCTGTTTAAGCAAATTGTGATCAACAGACGAAGTTCTTGACCTAGTTCATCTTCCATCAAGAAGTTGCTGTGTATTTGCACCATAGGGTTTTGTAACCAAGCATCTTCCTGCTATTCATCATAAAGGATGATCTGAAGAACTTTGCAGCCAACCATTCTTCCTCAGTTGGTGTTCTGAAGTCGCGTACTTGGATCCGCGCATTGGTTAGTCACGTACTTGGGAGCCGTGCATCAAAGGTGGAGACTGTCACTACAGATCAAGTCCAATTGGGTATTGGGGTAAGGGTTCAACTGTAGGTTGGTAAGGTACTTGGGATTCCTTTACTTGTAACCGCTTGATTTGATAATAGTGGAGTTTCGGGAGTGGTGACCTGAAAATCACCCGGTGGGGTTTTTGCCATTAGGGTTTTCCCCATTCGTAAACAAATCACCGTGTTATTTATTTTCCGCTGCATATTTAGTTGATTGGTGATTTGTTTGTGCTTCCATAAAATTGCATGATTAATTGATTAATTAATTACTTGGCTAAATTAATTAATTAGGGTTAATCACAAGGGGTCATTCAGATTGTGACCTATCAAGTGGTATCAGAGCAGGCACACTCTGATTAGGTTTTAATCTTTGCTGTGTTTGATCCATTGACCCCTGTTTGTCATGGATAGAGGACAATCTTTAATTATACCTCCTTTATTTGATGGCACTAACTATGCATACTGGAAAGTACGCATGAGAGCTTTCTTGCAGTCTTTAGATGAAAAGGTGTGGCAAGCTGTAGAGATTGGCTGGACTAAGCCAACAGAAGATCCGGCCGATTGGGATGATACTAAGATCAAGGCGGCTAACTTCAACAGCAGAGCGTTAAATGCCCTATTTAGCGCAGTCACAAATGAGGAGTTCAAAAAGATATCCTCAACTGAAACTGCTAAGGAGGCTTGGATCATCCTCCAGACTACCTATGAAGGCACAAAGGCTGTCAAAGACTCAAAGCTTCAGAGGCTCACTACAAGCTTTGAAGAAATTAAGATGGAGGAGGATGAGTCATTTGATGAGTTCTATGCCAAGCTCAAGGACATAGTGAACTCAGCCTTCAATCTTGGGGAAACCATCCCAGAACCCAAGATTGTAAGGAAGGTGCTCAGATCTCTACCTGAGAGATTCCATGCCAAGATTACGGCGATAGAAGAATCAAAGGACATTGACAAGATTCCTTTGACTGAGCTGGTAGGAAACTTGCAAACCTATGAGATAGGATTATCTAGGATTGGCAAGTCAAGTAAAGGTAAAAGCATGGCCTTGAAGGCAAAGAACAGTGATACAGATGAGTCTTCCGATGATGAAGATTCTAAGATGAAGTCCTACATCACTCGGCAGTTCAAGAAGTTTATGAAGAATGCCAATGGAAGGAGCTTCGACAAGGACCGAAGGCAGTTCAGTTCTTCACAGTCTAAAAGCCAAGACAAAGGGAAGAAGGATGCTAAGGATGGAAGTCAGTACACTGTTCCTGCAGGACCAAAATGCTTTGGATGTCATGGGTTCGGACACATGAAAAATGAGTGTCCTACATATCTCAAGAGCATTGGGAAAAGCAAGGCACTTGCTGCAACTCTAAGTGACACTGAGCCTGAAGATGATTCCGACAATGAGGATGACGGAATCTTAAATGCCTTCACCGCCACAGTCAATCCTACTGAAGGGATCGTTGAAGAAGTGGATGAAGAAGAAGAACTGGTGGAATCAAAATTTGAGAAAATGGATGATCAAGATGATATCCATTCAGCCTATGAGAAGCTTTATAAGCTCTCTGAAAAGCATGAGAAATTATACAGGCTGGCCACCAAGAAGCTCAGTGATGTGGAACTTGATCGTGAAGAGTTGTCCACAAAGTTTGATGAGGCGAATCAAACTATTGGAGCACTGAGATTTGAAAACACCTTTTTGGCTGAGAAGACCAAGAAGCTTGAAGCAGAGCTGTTTCAAGTCAGAGCTCAACTAGAGAGGACTTCAAGTGCAAAGCTTGATGAGATGCTTAGCAATCAGAAATCTGCTTCGGATCGAACTGGTTTGGGGTATGGTATTTCTTTCTCAAATACTGCTTCTACTAGCAATACTGTTTTTGTTCCTCCTGCTAATAATACTGAAATTGAGAATACTGATGTCAAAACTGAATTAGCTAGTGAGAACTTAGACAAGGGTAAATCTATCTTAGGAGCACCCCCTAAGCAAGATAAGAAAGATGATAAAAACCCTAGGGCTAAGAAGGCTAACTCTCAAAAGCCTAAACAAAAGAAGCAGCATCTCTGTCATCATTGTGGAGCTGCCGGTCATACTAGACCAAATTGCTATAAGTGGTTAGCCACTCAACAGAGCAATGGCGTGATAGCATCTGGAAACCATAATCAGCTTCAATCCTCTCTTGCTCCTCTTGGAGATCTTCTGAAAGCCCTCATGTTCCTTTCGAACTTGAACGGGTTAAATTCTTCCCCCTCACCGCCGGTTCAAGGATTCAATCAAAGGAAAGGCTCTTCCAAGGTGTGGAAGAAAAAGGACTTTAAGTGATTTCATCACTTTCTTTTTCCTTTTTGTTTTTCTGTGTTTTGCATTGCTTGTGTGTTTTGTTTTTCTGCTGAGTCAGTCTAGTTTTTGCATTATTTTGTTTAACATGTTTTGTGTGTTTACTTTCAGTTTTGTTTATTTTTTTTTTTAAAAAAAAAAAAAAATTGAAAAATCAGAAAAATACAAAAACAGTGTGTGTTTTGTGTACTTTGGTACTTGTGTACCTTGGATGGCCAATGAAACAAAGTTTTCTAAACTTTGTATCTCTTGTAGCTTAGATGAGCATCTCTATGCACAACTAAGCAAGTGAGCTTTGTGGCTCTTGTTTGTGATGAGTAAGATTAGGTTATCTCTTAAAACTTAACACTCATATCACTCTTTTTGACGGGTAGGACTAGAAAATCCTAAGAGAAAGGCATAAATAACCATCTCACCACTGGTGCCCGCCAATCATAATATGACACCTGTATGCTTCGGCATAGCAAAAGTGCAGTGTCAAAGACATTCGTATGCTTCGGCATAGCAAAAGTGCGATGTCAAATGCTTAACATCTTGGGTATTTCTTTTCTCTCTTTTATATACCCATGTATGATATGCTAAAATAAAAGAAAACATGCAAAGAAAAATAAAAAGCAAAAAGATTAAAAATGCTTTATATATGGTTGCAAGCGTGTATTCTAGGAGATGTGGGAGTTATAGGATGTACCTCGAAGGTGATAGTCCCCATCAAACAGTTATGATTGTGTGTGAGTTGAAAGTTACTTTCTCATATCTCAGATCGTCATAACATCTATACACATATGCAATCTTGCGATGTTTTTCACACACAACACGCAATATTCTTTGCTACTTTTGATACATGTGCAGGTACAATGTGATTTGGCCATCACAAAGGTTTTACATGTGCTAATGTATGCTCACTAAACTGTCAAAACTTGTTTTTGAAACATAAAATTGGTTAGACTTGTTTAGTGTGTGTGTGTGTTTTGCATGATCCTTGTGCATATTTTCTTGTTGAGAGATGTTTAGAGAGGTTTATCACTTAAGTGGATCCTTGGTTGAGATGTGTGTTAGATTGCATTCATGTCTGTGTTTTTCCCTTCTCGAAAAACTGCATTTTTATGAAGTCTCGACACCTACCTCGACACCTCCTCGATACCTGGTCATCTGTCGAGCTTCTCTTGTTGTTTCTTATCGCAATCTCGATAGATTCTCGACACCTGATGGATCGATCGAGAAAATCTCTGTCCCCTCGATAGATTCTCGACACCTGTTGGATCGATCGAGATTCACTTGTGATGTTTTGAGTCTTCTTTCTCGACACCTGTCTCGATACCTTGTGGATCGATCGAGATTTCTTCTGTCCTCTCGACAGCTTCTCGATACCTTGTCGATCGATCGAGCTTCTTGATTCTGCATTTGGCCTTGATCCTCGATACCTCTCGATACCTTCATCTGTCGAAGGCACAATTCCTCGATACCTACCTCGACAGCTTCTCGATACCTCTCGACACCTTTGCTGTCGAGATTTAATGGAGGTTCTATTTAAGTCCAGATCGCGATTCTGAACTCATTTCACTCGATCTCTCTCGATCTCTCCGCACCTGTTCATCTCCCTTTCACTCTCCTTTCACTCAAATCCTTCAACCCACTTGGATCTTGATCATTTCTTGCTCAAATCACTTGGTAAGATCTCTATTCTCTTCCTTTTTCATGCATTTCATGATTTGAAAACCTAGTTTTTGGGATTTTTCTTAAAAATTGGGGTTTTTCAAAATTGTTGAGTTCTTATTGAAATTTTGGGTTGGGTTTGTACTTAAATGATTTCAAAATATCATACATTGCATTTCATTTGCATTATAATGATATTTACATGCATTTAGATGTGTGCCTTATGTTTGTGTGCTGCTAGGATTGGATTGGGCTGAGCCCATGATGTTTTTCTCTTTACATGACACATGCCCATGCATTCCCATGCATACGTTCTTGCTGTTCAACATATTTAATATATTTGAACTGTGTTTGGGACTTTTCTGATTGTTTCCCCCCTTTCTATCTTTTCTCATTCTTTTACGTTAGTCGTGTCTATGGCACCCAAACGTAAATCTACTCCTGCTCGGAACCCTCTGCGTTCTGGAGCTTCTACTTCTTCAGATACTACTCCTTTTAACATTCGGTTCCGTGATGGAGATGCTCATAAGGCATTTTCGGAGAACTTTTCTAAACGAGGTGTTCATTCGGAACGCCACGTTATTCTGGCGGACTTCGCCGATACTGACCTTCCCTCTGTCATTAACAGTAGGGGATGGGGGTCACTGTGTGACATCCCGGTCACTTGTCCTCTCGTGCTGATACAGGAGTTCTACTCCAACATGCACGGGATTGATCTTTCAGTACCTCATTTTATCACTCGCGTTCGAGGTATGCGCATTCCTGTCACACCGCAACTTGTTGCGGATGTGCTTAGAGTACCTAGGATAGAGTTTCCAGATTACCCCTCTTGTGAGCGTCTGAGGACTGTGTCCAAAGATGAGCTCATATCTGCTTTTTGTGAGCGCCCTGCTGATTGGGGTGAGCATCAGTTCACATCATGTAGGCCTTTTGCTAAAGGTCCTAGATTCATTAACATGGTGATGACTTTTGTTCTCCATCCTTTGTCTCACTATAACTCTATCACAGAGCCTCGTGCTCGATTTTTGCTTTCTCTTCTTGAGCACTTTACTATAGACTTCCCTTCTCACTTCATCCGCTCTATCATAGAGGTCTATCTTGACTCGGCGTCCCGTGATAAGCTCATCTTTCCTTCTGCTATCACGCGGATTCTACGCCATTTTTCTGTTACCTTTCCTGTGTCCGACCACTTCACACACATATCTGCCATAGACGCCGCTACCGTAAAACGTAGTGAGGCGCAGTTCAGGTCGAGACAGCCAGGTGCCACTCCTCCCTCCCGTTCGGCGCCTTCCAGATCCGCTCCATCTACATCTGCTCCTTCTTCTTCTTCGAGCGATGTATCCCTTGGTGATATCATGGCGCAGCTGCAGCGCATGGACACTCGCCTTGATACACTCTCTGCTGAGTTGTATCAGGTGAATGTTCGTGTGGGTCGTATTGCACGACGGCAGGCGATCATGGGTGGATTTGCTCCAGAGGCTACTCCTTCACCATCCACTCCAGCAGCGTCAGATTCTGAGGATGATGAGGATGATGAGGATGATGATGATGATGGGGATGCTAGCTCTGCTGATGAGATGTCTACATGACACTCTACCCTTTGTCACTCGTGACAAAAAGGGGGAGTAGTTTTGGGCTATGAGAGTAGTTATCTTAGGGGGAGAGTTAGTATAGGACATTTTTGATAGGGGGAGTGTTGTTATACTTGAGGGATGTAGTGAGGCTATATGTATTTTTTTTCTTATCTTTTAGATACATTGGTCTTGTATATGAGGTCTTTTGACCATTTTTACATACATTGTACTTATCTCATATCTTATATATGTTGATGTATGTTTCTTTCACCTCTCTCTTCATGTGTTGTTTCTTTTCTATCTTTATACACATGTTCTTTATATTTGTATGCAGTCTATTATTTCCGTTTCACACTAAGATACCTTGATGAGTTTTGTTTAAAGTGTTTCAGAAATACAGGTTGTCAAAGTCTATTTATCATAAGCTCTCTTTTTGCAAAGTGTTTCAAGAGTTTGTGTTAGGATAGATTTTATTGTATTCAACAAGTGAATATGAGTTGAGTGATTTATGACTTCTCTCATATGCTCATTTGTTTGTTGTAGTTTTGTCACGGATTGCCAAAGGGGGAGATTGTTAGGACATATATGTTTTAACTTGTTTAAGAACATATGTCACTTAGTTATGTATATTGGCTAATCCTTTGACAAAACGCACTCTACTTATAATTGGGTAGTTCTAGGTGTTTTTAATGCTTCAAGAAACAATGTTTCAAGCTCAAGTGTTGAAGTCATCAAGTCTGTCCAAGAAAAAGCAAGTTGAAATGCAGGATTTTTAAATCTCGACACCTCTCGATAGCTATCTCGACACCTGTTATCTGTCGAGAATTAAAAAATCAGAATTCCAATATGATTTTCTTGGGATCCGTGAATATGTTTTTGGGCTTTCTTTTCTTCTAACCCTAAACATATAAAAAGATTATTTTAAGAGCCGTTTTGGTAGACACAAGTTGTATTATCATTGAGCAATATCTGTTTATGCAAATTGTGCTCAACAGACAAGGTTCTTGACCTAGTTCATCTTCCATAAAGAAGTTGCTGTGTATTTGCACCATAGGGTTTTGTGGCCAAGCATCTTCCTGCTATTCATCACGTGGATGAACTGAAGAACTTTGCAGCCAACCTTTCTTCCTCAAGTTGGTGTTCTGAAGTCGCGTACTTGGATCCGCGCATTGGTTAGTCACGCACTTGGGAGCCGTGCATCAAAGGTGGAGACTGTCACTACAGATCAAGTCCAATTGGGTATTGGGGTAAGGGTTCAACTGTAGGTTGGTAAGGTACTTGGAATTCCTTTCTTGTAACCGCTTGATTTGATAATAGTGGAGTTTCGGGAGTGGTGACCTGAAAATCACCCGGTGGGGTTTTTGCCGTTAGGATTTTCCCCATTCGTAAACAAATCACCGTGTCATTTATTTTTCCGCTGCATAATTAGTATTTAGTGATTTGTTTGTGCTTCCACGTATTTGCTTGTTAAATTGATTAATTAATAACTTGACTAATTAATTAATTAATTAGGGTTAATCACAAGGGGTCATTCAGATTGTGACCTAACAATTCACATTTAATATTCAGCAAAATATATAGGAGATAACCATGGTGAACTTAAAGTTCTTGTGGCCTTCTGCTTTATTTATGTAATTTTTTTTCTTGCTTGGAAACAACCATATCAAGTAAGTTTGGTTGTGAAGCCACGTAAACAATATAAACCTCATAATATTTTGAAATCTATTGATTCATTTATTTTTATGTATAATGAAGTTTTTGTTTTCCTTCCTTTTCTGAACAAATGAGGGATAGGGATTTGCCTACTTTTTCCCATATGAAAAATCCAGGCTCATATATAATTAAGCTGTTTCCAATATTTTATGCATCTATTACTTGAAAGAGAGAGAGAGAGAGAGAGAGAGAGAGAGAGATTTTATTTATTTAAACAACTTCCAAGTTTGACAATTTTCGTTACAGCACATTGAAAAGATGGCTTGTATTGGCTTCTCTGTTATTTTCAAACTTACGACCCACAACACAATTTTATTAGTTGATTTGCTTTCTTTCATATCACTAATTTTAAGGCCACATTTGGCACGACTCATAACATCTTCATGAAAATGTTTTCGTCGTTTTTGAGTGTGCAACAACGTAATATCTTGGTAAAACTAGAAAATATTTTTGGTTGATCAGGAAAATCCCCTTGTGAAAAAAGTAAAATGTTTTACCCTTAAGGTTGGACGTAAACCATTTCCCAAAACAGTCTCAGATTCCTCACCCTTCGCCTGCCCATGCACCCACCTCAATCGCATTGTGGTCGAGCCACCCACACAATGTGGTCGAGTGTCTCTAACCATCGTGGTGATGCTCTCGACCATTGATCCGCCAACCCATCTGCCTTTCTCTACTTTTACAGTTCTTTGAAATATTTGGTAGAATTTTATTTCAAATAGGCTAGAAATGCATAGACAATGAGTGTGAATGTGAAGTATTTGTTGGATTTTATAATTTTATATGAAATAGGTGATATTTGTTTGATTTTTTTAAAGGTTATTTGGAATTTGATGTTGGTTTGTTGTATTATTGACAACTTATTACATGTAGTATGATTGATAAGAAAATTAGCACTTTTATTTATTAACTCAAAAGCTAGAAAATATTTTTAAAGCATTTCTAAGAATGCAACTAAATACTAAAAAAATATTTTAAGTTGTTTATATTCTCTAAAAATGTTCAAACAAAATATTTTATGCTGAAATAAATGAAGTCTTAATATAGGTTACTCATTCATAATTAAGAGATTAACATGCGTTAAATTTCTTGGACTTTTTACCTTTTTTTTATTATTTATAATAACAAGAATTTCTTTTCTGTTCTTGATTCTTTTAACTTTTGTAGAGCTTTGATGCTTCATATCAATTTGAAGCATCATTCCTTCCAAGCAGATTTTTGTCTTTATGTAATCCTATTTCTATTTTTCTTGCAAAATGACCATAAATGATAATATTGAAACACAACTTTTTTCACAAATTTTTTAATTATTTAAGTTGTGATTGAAGTGGACATCTCACAAGTGTATGGACCCCATAGGCATGAGACCTTCATTTTGTGGAGTGAGTTCAGGAGATACTATCTATAATTTTTGCAAGGTTGGAATTAGGATTTCATCTTTCTGGGCTTAGAGAATAAAAACAAATTTCACCATTAAAAAAAAAAAAAGATGCTAGTATTAAAAACTAAATAAATAGTGAAAATTCAAACTAGTATATATTTAATATTAACAAAATACATATAAAAGATAGGACATAAAAATAAATGTTAATAAATTTCTACTCAACCTAAATTCCAAAATTCATTTATGAATTATGATTGTATCAAGGCTCAATCCCAATCAAGACCAAAGTTTGTTATATAACTCTAGTCCAGGTCATTGAATCTAATTCTACTTAAAGTACAAGCGAAGTAATTCTAGTTCTATACATAGTTCAAGTATATATTGTAACATTGGTTTATTTATTGTTTGTCAATGATTTCATGGGTTCATTCTAATTAAAAAACCAAAAGAAAAAAAAAAAGTTTAAGCCGTATGTATCACATTAATTTATTGTGTTTTGACTCATTCTTTTTTTCTCTCTTTGCCTTCTTTATATTTTCCATATATATTATTATAATATCATAGCTATGTCTCGCATTTTATATATGTTAATTAGAATTATGTTTTATATAAACAATAGCTAAATTTCTACATGTTTGGATTTCTTGTATATTCATCGTTTTAGTTACAAAATTGGCCTCAAAACTACGGATGGCGAGCTAGTCATTTTCATTTTTTCTTTGTTGGCTAATCGTATGCCAAGGGATTCCACCCATAGAAATTTAGAAGTAAACCTACAAAAGGAGACGTTTAACTGAATTTGATCCTTTCCAACTCAGTTCAACCTTGAACCTTCAAACCATGGCTCAGTCAAGCAAGAGAATCTTAGTATCATTTTATTTGCTTCTTCAGAAGTCGGTGCAATGAGACAATTGGAAGGAGATCAATGGCTGAAGAAAGAAAGTCTTTTGCGTAAGTCTGTTCAACGGGCCGGGGTTGGTCCAAATCCATGCACTTACATCCCTGGTCGCAGCAAGGGCACGTGCGACAAGTGTGCCATGTAGCCGTGCACAACCTACATAATTTCCTAACTTTAAACATAAATTTGCTTTAATAAGTAAAATAAGAACATTATTAGACACAATATTAAAAAAAAAAAAATATATATATATATATATATAAATCAAGAACTAAAAATTAAGAAAAGTAGTACATACATAATAAAAAAACCGAGTGAAATAACATTTACAGTAAAAATATCACATATGACATACCCTTGTTGCTCATGGATTTGATTGAATGAACATACAATTGATTTGGCTAATCAAATTCTGCTTTAAGCCAAGCCATAAAATACTACAAAAGGCTTTAAAAGAAAATTTGGTGTGCATCTAACAAAAAGTTTACTCAGTCCTCTCTAGTTTCTACCATATGGGATACCTAACTTATTTTTGATCATAGATTATACGTTGAGTTTTTGTGGCTAGAATCCTATAGATAGTTTAGATTTTCAAAAGGGACAAATGATATCAGAATCTATGAAAGCAACATTTCAATTTTTTGTCAATATCTTAACTTATGATCTTCTTTATGATTATGATGAACCTACCATTTTCATGCTTTTGTGTATGAGAAAATAATAAAACACCTGTGATTTGAAGGCAACGCAAACAGTTTGGTCCAACTTGTTGTAGCAAATATTGAAATACTTATTTGATATTCAAGTAGACAACATAACTAAGAATAAGAAGGAGAGAACAAAATAAAAGGTAAAAAATACCTTGAGATTCGCCGTGAAGGTGAAAGGCTATGGGTAGGTATATAAAAAGTAGCAGAAGTGCAAGAGGTAAATGGTGAATGGAAACACGAAAATTTTTGTGCTTTGTAGAGAGAGGAAAGTTTTGAAATAATGAACCCAAGAAAATGAAGAGTTCTTATCTTTTAAATTTTAATTAGTCCTTATCTCTAATGTGACACTTGATAAATGTCTTGATACAATGAAGAGTGAAGAAGAGTGTTAAATGCTAAATGATGAGTTGGAAGTTAATTTAATTTTCTTGTCGAAGTCAAAAAATACAAAAGAGTTTGCGTTTTGAATTTAGTCTTTTTCTAGAGTAGAGCACAATGAATGCTAAAAACCTTTTTTTAGTAAAATATTATAGATCTGCGTATAAAAGGTATATTTATTGCAAACTTATTGACAAACATGCATTCTTAATCCACCCAATTGATAATAATTGCAATCCAAAACCCTAAAACCCCTTTTTCAGTTGTAGTTCTTATCACAAACCCTAAAAACTTTTTTGCTTCTTTGAGCTCGTGTATTCAAGTGTCCATCATCACCTTTTGTGCTTTGCTTTTGGCTTAGAGTGATTTGGATAATCTCTATAGACAAAACCCAATTTTATAGATTCTATTTACCTACTATTTTTCTCCCCTTTTCAAGCGGCTTTAAACCCACACCTACTCCAGGTGAGATCTCCCTCTTAATTATTACCCTCTAAACTCCCGAAACCCAAAGACGGCTGTGTATAGGGAACTCAAACATCCATTTTGATAGATAATCAAACTGGGTACAATGTCTCTTTCTCCACACACGCATAATCGTGATCCTTGCTCCCTAACCCAGCTGTTACTCTTATCCCACTAGTTAGGCAAACTCTACTGATCCACTGTTGAAACAACCAATGAAATTTCAAAAGCAATCATTCCACCACCCACATATAGACAATTTTCACCTCACAAAATATTTCAAAGCTTCACCCATCTCTGAACATCCTGAATAACAGCATACACTGGATTACAAACAACTTACCCCACATACCACCCCAAAAATCTATGCCCTACTCTAGTCACCTTAACCTAGTAAAGGAAAAACCCTACACCCTTGCCCATCATTAATCCAATCACCTCTACTCTATAGAGCCAAGTCAGAATAATAGAGAAATCAGATGAAGTGATAGCAACAACTCTGAAGCTTGGCAAGATGATGAAGAAATGGTGACACACAAAACCTCAACAATGATGACATCCTTCCCAATACCATATTTCGTAGGGGACCTGTCATTCAAGTAGACAGAGATTCCCTAGAGAGGAATAGAGCTTTTTGGAGGCAATGTTTGGTGGGATATCTTCTTGACAGAATTCGTTTCTTTGTCAGAAGAATGCAATCCATTCTAAACTTTGCTTGGAGACTTAGAGGTAGCATTTGTATAGTAGGCAGACAAAAAAGTTTCTACACTATCCACTTTGAATATCCAACAGACTAGGAATATATCCTTTGTAAGGGACCTTGGTCCATTGATGGTGCTTTGTTTGTAGTGGAGCAGTGGACTCCCAATCTAGCTTTAAATCGAATCTAGCTAAATTTTTTTACAACTTGGGTTCAAGTGCACAATCAACCAATGGAGTATCATGACATTGAATTGGCACATTTTATGGGTGATTTAATTAGAGAATATGTTTCTATGGATTGGTAGCCCACCTTCCCTCGAAACATCCAATTCTTAAGATTGCCAGTGCGAATTGATCCATGGTTCCTTAAAGTTGCTAGGTTCATTCTAAAGTGTGATGATGGCTGATTCTGCAAAAAATGTGGTTTGATTGGACATTCTCATAGCCAATTTCATATGGACTTGATGGATGTGGAAGAGCTACTTAAAGATCAAGTACATCGCACACGATCTCCCTACCCTTTGAGTTTTCCCTGGACATCACCAAAGTTATCTACACTGATGACATAAGCGCTTTCAGAAGCCATCCTAGTAGAAGAACAACTCGACTCAGATACGAAGCTAAGTCACAACCTAGCCCAATAGACCTCCCTAACAACCAATAGCCTGGTGTTCCTCAACCATCAAACAACCAACATCAAACCAACCGTCATTAACAACCCAAAAATCAGCCACTCTAAAACAACAATCAACCTTATCTAGGTGAAAATATTAGGAACCATTTTCAAAGTTAGAGGACTATGCTTGGTCCCGCGAGTTTTGATAGGTTCATGGTAAGAGACTTTATTGATTTGGATGCTCAAAATCTATAGAGTCCCACAAATGACAACCTTTGGGAAACAATTTTCCTTGCTAATACTGATGATGAGAATGACCCTCCAAATGCTACCTTAAATAATACAACCTAACTAACCTCAAATCAAACCAATAATAGAAAAAAAGCAATCATGAGATCCTCCTAAAGGCTCAAATATTAGATTGGTGGAAGTAAAAGAAGGATTTTGTGGGTTGACTAATGCAAAGCTAGTCTTCATGAATTAGGAGGCATCCTACTCAAGCTATCCAAGGTTTACAAGAGACGAGTTCTCAAGTTTTGACTTTAGGATGATTTTTGCAGAAAACCCCGAAGTCACCATGGCTGAGGCTTCACCAGAAGAATCAAAATTTTCAAACTTTCAAACAGGAGAAAGTAGTTGAACAACTCATGACAACGAGGATTTACAAGTTATTAGGGCTACTTTCACTAGAATGATTCCTAGGGAGGCTCAATATGAGAACACAAGCACATCCTATAACCTTACTTGCTAGCATACAAACAACACTATTGGCAACTTGGAGTTTAGCACTCACATCTGGGAGATCACTCCATACTGGAGAAAGACTGATACTACTAGTTATGGAGTGATCTCCCAGATGTGAGTGCTAAACTCCAGGTTGCCATGTTGGTATGGTATTATATGTGGGAGCTTTATACTTAATTATAATTGAGTGCTAAGCTCCATCTATAGTATTATATGTGGGAGCTTTATACTTAAACCGAGATAATTGATTCATTACATAAAATCAATCTTAGCTTGGTTAGTATTAATTCATTGTGCTATTTGTTGAATTCATCTTTTCTTGATAGGTTGAGTTTATAGGGTGATCATTAATTACTAAGTAAGTTGCAATACTATAGTTGATCAATTAGATTATTGTTTTACGCTTAAAAATGGGATAGGTCATGGGATTAGACAAAATACCCATTGAAGTTTGTAAGTATTTTTGTGTAGGTGTATAGTAGTTGACAAAGCGGGAAAAATGCCCATACATCCCCTAAACTTTCAACCACTGGCCAAAAGACCCCCTCAACTTTTTTATTGGCCAATTTACTCCTCAAACTACTCACAACTGCCAAATCAATACTTTAGTTAGTCACACATTAAAACACTAACGAAATAACACATGTGACTTTTAAATACAAACCTAAAATAACCCAAACATCCAAAACCCAGTGGAAAGAAGAGAAGAGAACCAAGTCCGGTAGAGAGAGAGAGAGAGAATACATACTGTGCAAAGCTTCTCCCTGCTGTCTCGCCACCCTTGTCTCGGCAGCGTCTTGGTGGTTCCGCCGCGGTGCTTTCGGCGACACCTGGGTATGTTTTTTTTTTTTTTTTTTTCTTACTATTGCTATTTAAATCTTCTAAGAACTTTTATTTTTTTTTAATCTCCATGTGCGAATTTTTATAGTATAAATTCTTGTTTTTGTTTAATTTTTGGTTTGGGTCTTTGGGAAATTCTTGGTTTTTTATTATCTTCATGTGCCTTTCACCAACTATTGCATTCGAGTATGCCATAGAGCTGTTTGATTAAATGCTTGAGAGATATATGGCTACTGCTAAAGGGGTTTGGTTGCTTGGTTTAATCTTTGGGATTGGCGTTTCTACAAGGTTGTTTGCAAAGGCCTCATCAACAACAATTTCATGTGTTGACGTTAGTGAAAGAAAACAACAAATACACAAAATTTCATGAGAAAAATATGATACGTTGGTTTAGTATTAAACTGATTTTTTTTTTTTTTTGGTTTATATATAGGATTATATATTATAAATTAATTTCCAATAGATGGACCTTAGTATTTGATATTTTTTCACAGGTCTAACTCCTTCTATGACACAAAAAGCTTTGTCTAGCTTAATTGCATTTTGTGTTTTTGACTCTGTTTGAATCAGAGTTCTTTGCATCAGAATTGTGTTGGTTTTGTTAAATTCTCATGATACAAACCTATAGGGAAATTGGCCAGTGACACACCTCTTATTTATAACCTTTTAATCAATTATGTTTAGTATATTTCCAATATAATGGTGCTAGACATTTGTCCCCTGTGTGATAATAGCTTATCAATTTGATGATTCTGTTAACCTAATTGGAATCAAGCACCTCATTACTAACTTAAAACAAACCAAGGCTTTCTGGATTCTCTAGTTTAGTGTTAAAGTTATGGCTTTTGGTTATTTTTATTTATTTATTTTAATAAATCTTTGGACTCCATGAGGTTTAGCTTTCCCACCTTAAGGGTCTTGGTGTAATGATTCCAGCCATATGGTCCACTGATTAAGCCACCATACAAAAGAAAGAAAGAAAAAGGAGCACAACAAAGCAAGTAAAGAAGATAAAGCAAATTGAGTTGGTATTTGTTGCAGATTATTACCCCATCTTTGAACAATTCCCCACTCCATTTACTTTTTCCAAAGTTTATTTTTTTGATTAGTACTGTAAAAACTAAGAACATGTGATAGAATTTGAGTATTAATTTAGCATCTTGTGGGTCATGCTAAGCCACCACCGTGGAAACTAGTATCATTGACCATGTGCATAATCCATTTATAAATGGTAAACAATGATATTGATTAGCAGCAATCATGCTTATTGTAATATTTTGAATTATGTGAATTGAATTAGCAGCAATCATGCATATGTGCATGTGCAAATTATTATATTTTTTTTCCCACTATTCTCTTTATTTTTTTTTTTTTTAAATTTTTTTCTCCAGCTATTCCATTAATGTTCTTGTTAATTTTGTATTGTAGCCATGGATGAATGTCCACTGTCACTCCATGGAAATTCACCTTCTATGCCTAATGTACAAGCCCTTCAATCCCAATATGATTCTATTGAGGTTGATGGCCAATTTGAAATTGTTAATGTTCCAATTGATGTGGAGGATGACAAGGATGATGAAGATTACAATTTGAGTTATTGTTCTAAATATGATGATGATATAAATGAAGATTTTGGTATGGAGGATGATGGAATTAATAGAGCAATTGGGGGCAAGCAGCTTGAGGGAGTTTGGAATGGTGAAGGAGACTCAAATCATGGGGATAGTGATGAGTTAAGGAGTGCATAAGGTTCATCTAATGATGAAGGGAATTCAAGGCCTAGGTTCCCTGAGTTTAACCAGCGCATTGGCATGGAGAATGTACAGCTAGTGAAGGATAAAAAATTTGCATCGCATGTAGTCTTCAAGGAGGCACTAAAGGAGTGGTGTATTAAAGAAAAACATGATTTTGAGTATAAGCACAATGATAAGTGGAGAGTGACAGTTGTATGTAATAAGAAAATGTGGTTGGAAGATACGTGCATCCCAAACACAAAGGGGAGATGCCTTTTAAATCAAAAGTTTTAAGAGCATACATACGTGTGGCAAGGATCATAAGAATAATAAGATTTCTTCAAGGTGGCTAGCCAACAAATATTTGCCATTCTTTAGAGATGATCATACTTGGACAACAAATGCATTGAAGGGTGCAGTGTTTAGGGACCATGAAGTAGATGTGATTTTGGACCAATGTTATAAGGCTAAGAGAATGGCCTTCAAGATGATACATGGTGTTGAGGAGAAGCAGTATGAGAGACTTTGGGACTATGCAGCTACTATTAGGAAGTGGAATGTGGGTAGCATAGTGAAGATACAAATTGCGAATGATATGTTTGGGAGAATGTATATTTGTCTTGATGCTTGCAGAAAGGGATTCTTAGCAAATTATAGGCCACTTGGGATAGATGGTTGTCATTTGAAGGGGACAACAGGGGGAAAGTTGCTGGCTATTAGGAAGGATGGCACTTTGGACCAATGTTATAAGGCTAAGAGAATGACCTTCAAGATGATACATGATGCTGAGGAGAAGCAGTATGAGAGACTTTGGGACTATGCAGCTGCTATTAGGAAGTGGAATGTGGGTAGCATAGTGAAGATACAAACTATGAATGATGTGTTTGAGAGAATGTATGTTGGTCTTGATGCTTGTAAAAAGGGATTCTTAACAGATTGTAGGCCATTTATTGGGATAAATGGTTGTCATTTGAAGGGAACAATAGGGGGACAGTTGCTGATTGCTGTTAGGAAGGATAGGAATTGATAGGCCAAAAACGTATTGACTCATTGTGATTAAATTAATTGATTAATTAGCCAAGTTATTAATTAATCAAATTAACATGCAAACGCATGGCAGTACAAACAAATCACCAATAAACTAATTATGCAGCGAAAAGTAAATAACACGGAGATTTGTTTATGAATGGGGAAAACTTGACGGCAAAAACCCCACCGGGTGATTTTCAGGTCACCACTCCCGAAATTTCACTATTATCATAACAAGCGGTTACAAGTAAAGGAATCCCAAGTACCTTACCAACCTACAGTTGAACCCTTACCCCAATACCCAATTGGACTTGTTCTGTAGTGACAATTTCCCATTTTGATGCACGGCTCCTAAGTACGTGACTAACCAATGCGTGGATCCCAGTATGTGACTTCAATCACCAACTAGAAAGAGTTGTTGGCTGCAAAGTTTTTTAGTTCATCCATGATGAAGATTAAGAAGATGCTTGGTCACAAAACCCAAAGGTACACATTCACAGCAACTTCTTTATAAGAGATGAATTAGGGTGAAACTTTGTCTCCGGTCACAAATTGCTTGAACAGACTTTGCTCAATGCTTGTGCAACTTGTGTATATTTTGACGGCCCTTAAAAAAATCCTTTTATATGCCTAGGGTTAGGAGAAAAGAAGACCCAAACACATTGCTCAATGCTTGTGCAACTTGTGTATATTTTGACGGCCTTTAAAATAATTCTTTTATATGTCTAGGGTTAGGAGAAAAGAAAGCCCAAACACATAAACACGGATCCCAAGAAATTAGATCAGAAATTTTGATTTTGTAAACCTCAATAAATAGAAGCTGTCGAGTAGGTGTTGAGAACACGGGCTTGAGCAACTTTCTAAACCTTGACACATGCTAGCTGTCGAGCTTTAGTAACCTTGCACTTTCAGCTTGTTTTCTTGGACAGGCTTGAAGGCTTCAACATTTGATCTTGAAACATGGTTTCTTGAAGTATTTCAACACATCCTAGATCTACCCAATTACAAGTAAAGTGTGTTTTGTCAAAGGACTAGCCAATTACATAAAAGAATGACATATGTTCTTAAAAAGTGAACCACATATGTCTTAACAATCTTTCCCTTTGGCAATTCGTGACAAAACCACAACAAACAAATGAACATATGAGAGAAGTCATAAATCAGTCAACTCATATTCACTTGTTGATTACAATAAAATCTATCCTAACACAAACTCTTGAAAAACTTTACAAAAAGAGAGTTTATGGCAAGTAGACTTTGACAACCTGTATATCTAAAACACTTTAAACAAAACTCATCAAGACATCTTAGTGTGAAACCGAAATAATAAATTGCATACAAATATAAGAAGTATGTGTATAAAGAGAGAAAAGCAACACATGTAAGAGATAGGTGAAAGAAAAACATACATCCACATATAAAAAAGATAAGTACAATATATGTGTAAAAATGGTCACATGACCCAATGTATAAGATCAATGTATCTAAAAAGAAAGAAAAGAGAAGATACATCACATCCTCAATACATCCTTCATATCAACAATACTCCCCCTAACAAAAAAGTCCTATACTAACTCCCCCCCTAAGAATGATTACTCTCATATCCCAAAACTACTTTCCCTTTTTGTCACAAGTGACAAAGGGCAAGAGTGTCAAGTAGACATCTTATCGATAGAGCTAGCATCTCCATCATCATCATTCGAAGCATCATCATTATTGCCATCATCATCATCATCCTCAGCGTTAGAATCAGAAGCCACTGGATGAGGTGGTGAAGGAATAACCTCAGGAGCAAAACCACCCATAGCCGCTTGCCGTTGTGCAATACGACCAACACGAATGTTCACCTGATACAACTTAGTAGAAAGTGTATCAAGGCGAGCATCCATGTACTGCAGCTATGCCATGATGTCTCTAAGTGACACATCGCCTATGGAAGAAGAAGGAGTGGATGTAGATGGAACAGAACGAGATGGTGCTGAATGAGATGGAGTCGAACCAGAAGGAGGTGCTGCTGACTCCTGTACCTAAACTGCGCCTCACTACGTTTTACGGTAGCGGTGTCTATGTCACACACGAAGGTGAAGTGGTCGGACATAGGAAAGGGGACGGAAAAATGGTATAAGATCCTTGTGATAGCAGGAGGAAAGATGAGCTTATCACGGGATGCCGAATCTAGATGAACATCTATAATAGAGAGAATGAAGTGAGAAGGAAAGTTTATAGTAAGATGCTCAAGAAGAGACAACAAAAATCAAACACGAGGCTTTGTAATGGAGTTGTAGTGAGAGAGAGGATGGAGTACAAAAGTCATCACCATGTTCAAGAATCTAGGACCTTTAGTAAAAGGCCAACATGGTGTAAACTGACGCTTACCACAGTCAGAAGGGCGCTCACAGAAAGCAGATATAAGCTCATCCTTGGACATAGTCCTTAGATGCTCATAAAGAGGATAGTCAAGAAACTCTATCCTAGGAACCCGAAGCATATTCGCAACAAGTTGCAGTGTGATAGGAATGTGCATACCTCGAACGTAAGTGAAGAAAAAAGGTACTGAATGATCAATTCTATGCATGTTGGAGTAAAACTCCTAGATAAGCACGAGGGGACAAGTGACCGGGACGTCACACAGTGACTCCCATCCTCGACTGTGAATGACATTGGGAAGGTCAGTGTCAGCGAAGTCCACCAAAATGACTTGGCGTTCCGAATGAACACCTCATCTAGAAAAGTTCTCTGAGAATGCCTTGTAGGCATCATCATCACAGAACCGAAGAGAGTGAGGAGCGAAATCAGAGGATGAAGAAGCTCTGGAACGAAGAGGGTTCCGAGCCGGAGTAGATTTATGCTTAGGTTCCATAGACACAACTAACGTAAACAGACAAAGAGGGAGAGAGAAAGAGACAATCAGAAAAGTCCCAAAACAATTCAAATATAACAAGTATATTGAATAGAGAGTACGTATGCATGGGGAATGCATGAACATGTGACATGCAAAAGAAATTTCATCATGGGCTCAGCCCAATCCAAACCTACCAGTACACAAGCATATAACGCACATCTAAATGCATGAAAATACCATTATAATGCAAATGTGATGCAATGTATAAGATTTTAAACACATTTAAATGAAAACCCATCCCAAAATTACAATAAACACTCATCAATTTTGAAAAACCCCAAAACCTAGATTTCAAATCATGAAATGCATGAAGAATGAAGAGATAAGAGAGCATACCAAGTGATTTGAAGCAAGGAAATGCCGAAAAACATGTTGGTTGAAGGTTTTGAGTGAGAAAAGAGAGTTTGGGAGGTGAACAAGTGCGGATAGATTGAGAGAGATCGAGAAAAAATGAGTTCCGGATCGCACGAGGAGCTTAAAAAGAACCTCAGTAAAGCTTGATAGATACAGGTATCGAGAGGTGTCGAGACATTTGTCGAGGGAGGTGTCAAGGAAAATGGTCGTCGACAGATTCAGGTGTCGATGAGGTATCGAGGAATAAAAACACTAGAAATGAAACAGAAGCTCGATCGATTGGCCAGGTATCGAGAAGCTATCGAGGAGATAGGAGCTTTCTTGATCGATTCACCAGGTGTCGAGGAAGTGTCGGGATTGCGATAAGAAATAGCCTGAGAAGCTCAACAAATAGTTAGGTATTGAGGAGGTGTTGAGGAGGTGTCGAGTCAGCTTATAAAAACAGTTTTTCGAGTAGAGAAAAACACAGACATGAATGCAATCCAACATGCAACTTAACCAATGATCCAAACAACATATTAAGCTCTCAAAATCATCTCTTAACAAGAATTTTATGCACATGGATCCCCAAAAAACACACACACACACACACACACACACACACACACACACTAAGCAAGTCTAACCATTTACCGCTGTCAAATATGTTCTAGCTTAGTTATTGCATTACTTTCACTGGGTGCTCCCCCTTGACATATTGCCTAATGACTTAGACATGAGTGGTAAGTTTGGGCTAGCAATGCGGAAAGCCGAGCACTTGTCTACCATGCCAACTTATAACCTACTTGGTTAAATCTGTAAGAGAATTACGAAATAATCTTTAGGAAAATTTTACTTATTTAGTTTTGGTTTGCTCTTCTTGTTGATTGTAATATGTCCTCTCTCTCTCTCTGTACTTTAAAATTTAGATAGTTTATGTGGAAAAAAAAAAATTATGTGTAGTATATTGTGATTAGGGCTGTCCAGATCACCCGCCAACCCGCCCAACCCGCCCGTACCTGACCCACTACAACCCGATCTGACAACTCCAGTGGTCGGTTTCAGTTTCCGATCTCCAAAAACTGACGCCGGCAGTTCGGTTTCGGTTCCCTTCCTTCAAAACCCATTCAACCCGACCCACCTGAAAAGAGAACGACGAGTTGCGATTTCATGCTTTTCGACGAGTTTTCCAGCAACGATTTGGCAGATTTCGATGACTAAAACACTTGATCCGACGATTCTCAGCACGATTTGGGGGAAAAAGCATCGGATTTGGCGAAATCTCTGCCAAATCCGGCTAGATCGCACTGGATCTTGGACGGATCGGGGGAGATTTCGCCGATTTTCTAGTTTTTTCGTCCTCTCCGGTGGGTTTTGGCCTCACCCGACGGAAAACCGACCCGCAAAACCCGACCCTAAGACGGGTCAGTTGCGAGTCTCGCACCTCCCCACCCGATCTTTGGCGGGTCGGTTGCGGGTTGGGCACAAACCCGACCCGCCCGAGCCATGGACAGCCCTAGTTGTGATCGATGAAGTATACAATAGAACGTTAAGAGTAAGCCATAGGATTCTTCCCACCTTTTGATTCTTGTCACAATAGCGTTGCTCCAAAAAGGTATCAAGAGAGCTATTAGTATTATTAGACAAATCTTTGAGTGATAATGCTGTTTAAGTGGGAAATATATGTCTTAATTTAATGACTTCCATCTTAGAGTGGAGTCGCTGGTAGTGTGGTTCACGTAGAGTTTTTGGAGTTTTAAATCAAATTTGGTTAAAAAATCAAATAAATAAACAAATAAATAATGATGTGGAAATTGTGAAATATTCAAAACTTATGTGGCAAGCTTTCAGGAAATCAACAAAAAGTCAGATGTTTTGATTTTATAATATAATAGATAAGTGTCAAAATTAATTTTTTGTGATTTGTGACAAGTCAAAATTTATAGTATATCTAGCATTAGCTTTTATTTTTTAAATATTTTATAAAAAAATATAATTTTTATTAGTTAATATTTTGAATTTAATTAATATATCTTTATTTTTTAAAATTTGGGAATTGGGAGCTTGGACCTTAAGCGATTGCCTAAAACTCAGTTAATGGTTGAGCCAGCTCTAAACATACAAATGTGGATTTTATAGTTTATGTAGATGAGTGTCAAAATTAATTTTCTATGATTTGTGACATGTCAAAATTTATAGTATTTTTAGCATTAGTTGTTAAGCATAGTTTTGTATGTTGTATCAGTTTGTTTGTTGGATTATAGGATGATTATATCAGTTTGTATGTTGGGTTATGTACGTTGGGTTATAGGATGGTTGTATCAATTTGTATGTTGGGTTATAGGATGGTTGTATGGTAGTAGCTGGTTTGTATGTTGGGTTATAAGATGGTTGTATGGTAGTAGCTGAAGAGTGTAGTACAAGTGCCTAGTGCCTGAGCGCCTAAGAGCATTCTTATCAAGAATGCTAAATATTTTAGCATTTTTCCATTTCAAAATCATATTTTATCAATTTTAACATATCACTTTACAATCCACTAAACATCAAAACTTCTATTATTTTATCACTTCATTTAAATATATATTTTTTATTCTTCTTTATGTTTTCTTTATTCTTTCTTTTTATGTTTTCAAATAACTACCATTAAACAAATATTAAAAAAAATTTATTTATTTATTTTTTTACAATCTTGCTATAGTGGGCTGTTAGACATAGCAGTCCACTGTAGCTAGATTGCAAAATAAATAAGATTTGAGAGTGTTGATGGAGTATGCTTTTTAGTATTTATAGCATTTTGTATGTTAAATTTTAGCATTTATAGCATTTGCCCTTTTTGATAAGAATGCTCTAAGTGTACATATGAGAGCATTAGCATTGGGGAATGCAAATGCCAAATGTAAGGAGAATTTGTCATTTGCAGCCCCAAAATGTCTTGCAACAGAGAACTCTAAACTCAGGTATTGTAAAAAAAAAATATATATATATATATATTAGAACTCTAAACTCAGGTATTGTAAAAAAAAAAAAAAAAATATATATATATATATATTTTATGATGCCTTTTTCGTACGAAATTTCTCTCTCATCTCTCTCATTTTTGCTATTCTCTTCTCTCTCTTTCTTCTCTGTTTCTCCATTTGCTTTCTCCTCTCTTCAAACCTAAACACCATCACACACCATCCTTCATCGCTAAAGTTTCACCAAGCCTTTCACCCATCTCTATTGCTGAAGCTTCACACGGCCTCTCTCTCATCTCTCATTGCATTGTAGCTCAATTGATTCACCCTCACCCATCTCCATCGTTGAAGCTTCACACGGCCTCTCTCTCATCTCTCATCGCACTGTAGTTCAACTAATCGGTGGGTTTGGATTGGTTGATTGGTGGGCTGGGATTGGTTGATGGTGGGTTCGAAACGATGGATCTGTTGATTGGTGGATGGATCGGTTGGGTTGATCATCGGTAGCTCCGATGGTGGCTTCGGTGATGATTTTTTTTGAATGGGTTTGCTCTAGTGGCGTGGGTTTCTGATCGGTGGCTTGGGTTTGCTGATCGACGGCCTGAGTTTTAAATCAGCGGCATGAGTTTCTGATCGGTGGCTTGGGTTTGCTAATCAACGGCATGGGTTTCTGATCGATGGCTTGGGTTTGCTAATCAGCGGCTTGGGTGGTGGGTGTGGTGGCCATTGTTGGCTCCAATTGGTTTGATGGTTTGTGTGTGTGTGGCTCTGTTGATGGTTTGATGGTTTGCGTTTGTGGGTGTGTGGCTTTGTTGATGGTTTGTGTGTGTGTGACTCTATGTGTGTGGTGATGGGTTTGGATAGGTTGATTGGTGTGTCATAGGTCTCTCTGTGCATGGGGGGCTTTGTGTGTTGAACAGGTGCTAGAGCTTGAGGGAGAAAGAGAGGAAAAAAAAAAATGATTGTTGGAAAGCCTAGGAAAATGTGACGAATCATGAAGTCTGAAAAAAAGTGACCGTTGGAAAGAAATAATAAAGAAAGATTAAAAAATAATATTTTAATAAAAATAGAGTTTTGGGATGCTGGAAGTATTGTAAAATAGTATGGTATAATGATAAAGTAAGTACAATATAGTAGAATTGGAATTTTCCAATGTTAATGCTCTGAGGCTTGCATATTAGTGTTGTAGGGTATACGACTTGGTTAGTGACTGTGCAAGGGCAGTTAGAGTTAGTTATAGACTAGTGGGTTGGTGATAGCTGTGAGGTGTAACTGTGAGGTGTGGTTTAAGAGACCAAGGGGCAAGGGGTGGTACATGGGTTAATGAAGCAAAGTGTAAATTTGAAATACAATTTCTTCTTTCTTCTCTCTCCGTTCTTTTCTTCTTCTTTCTCTGTTCTTTTCTTTTTCTTTCTCTGTTCCTTTTTTCAAAATTTTTGGAGGCCTAGCTGACCTTGAATCGAGCTATACAATCAAACCATAGATTTCAATCCTAACATTAGCTTTCATTTAAAAAAAAATTATAAAAAAATATAATTTTAATAGTTAATATTTTGAATTTAACTAATATATCTTTATTTTTTAAAATTTGGAAATCTGGAGCTTGGACCTTAGGCGATTGCCTAAAACTCGGTTAATGGTTGGGCCAGCTTGGAATATACAAACGTGACTTTTTAAATTTTAGATTATTTGTTTCTTCTTTTTGGGATGTCTTTTTTTTTTTTTTTTAGAAACAAGCACATAAACGTACAGGGAAGAGGAAACTGAGTTTTAATACAACAACACACAATAAAAGTCAATTCAAAAGCCATGAAAACTGGGACATGTAATGCATCTTTTGCTTTTTATTTATTTTTATAAGTGATAGCTATCCTAGAGGGGGAGGAGAGATTTCAGATTTGGCTTTAAATAGTGGTAGTGTCTGGAAATATTTGCGGGGGGCAAACTAAAAATAACCAAATTCTCAAGTAATAAAAAAAAAAATTATGACACAAAACAAGTACTTTATTTTATAAATTAAAAACTTAATATAGTTCAACAATCACTTAAAAATTCATTTGTTAATCTTGTATTTTATTTTTATATGGCCTAGTTTTGAGATCACTCGATAGATATCATTGAATTGATTAAAATAATACTCTTGTATTGGTGGTCTTTCCAGAATCTCATTCTAAGAAAGCAATACTTATTTGTTGAAGTTCACATCTTTGAGCCTTTTTAGGGGGTTCAACATTTAGAACAAAATATTGAGCAATAGTTTCAAAGTTGTGAATGTTTTTCTCTCTTAAAATATACATCAATTACAAATCATATTTGCATAATTATCCAAATGAGTAAAACTGTGTAAAACAGTTTGGGTGTAACAAGCTAAACCCATATATCTTATTATATATTAGGGCAAATTATAACTAATCCAGCTGTAGTTAGGTTGAAATTTAAGTTACGTACCTGTGGTTTGAAATTTAACACTTTACCCACCTGAAGTTAGCTTAGTTACAATCAGTTTGTTTAGGCAAAAGTATTTTCTAGAAAATGAGTCATTTTCTAAAAAGTATTTTTCGTAAAATTATTTCATTTGCCTATATTTGATAATTACCTTAAATGAGTTGAAAAACAATTTTTTAACTTCTCTTATTTAGCTTGCTGTGAGATAGAGTTGTTTTCCAAAAAATATTGATGAAAAAAATCTTTAAAAATAAGCCATACTTTTTCTATTGACCAAAGATAGTTTTTCTTTGACTTATTTTTTTTTTTTTTAATACTACTAAATACTGGAAAACACGGAAAACTATCTTTACAGAAGATTTCCCATCAAAACAAGTAGAGCGTTAAAGTTCCGTAACCCATATCTGTTAAAATATGGCTAAATATATAATTTTGCTATACTTTTATGTCTCTCTCTTCCAAAAACACAAAAAACATAAAAATATAATATTAAATAAGATAAAAAATAATTCATAACACTTGCATTATGAGATTTCAAACAATAGGTATGCAACTTAAATTTTGGTCGAATCTCAGGTAGATAAAGTGTGCGTTTGGCTTCAGCTTAAAAAGGCCAGCTTATTTTATTATTTAGCTTATTTTTACTACTATTCATGGGCACCCTTGCAATTTTTGGTACTATTCATGGGTCCCAATGTACTATTTCAATTATTTTTTACCTTTATCTACAGTACTTTCAGCAAAAAGTTTTCAGTTTCAGCAAAATAAGCGAATTCCAAACAAACTCTTAGTGTGTGTATGGATACCACTTATTTTGCTGAAAACTGAAAACTTATTTCTGAAAACATTGTAGCAAAATATTTTTTATTGCTCAAATTTATTGTTCACCTGCAATTTGCACTTGGCTGGTCCATGATCAGTGCCATGGACCAACCAAAAAATGCAACTTACTCTAAATGCAAACGCAAAAAGCCTTACCCAAACGGAGCTTTAGTGTGCGTTTGGCTTCAGCTTAAAAAGTCAGCTTATTTTATTATTCAGCTTATTTTTGTTACTATTCTGGGCTCCACTGCATATTTTAGTACTATTCATGAGTCCCACTATACTATTTCAGATAATTTTTATTTTTATCTACAGTGCTTTCAATTTCAGTAAAAAGTTTTCAGTTTCAGCAAAATAAGAAGATCCCAAATGGACCCTTAATGTCAAATTTTAAATTACAAGTAGGTAACTTAAATTTTGATCAAACAACACCCAGATAATAAGTAATTTGCGCTCTATATTATTCTTTTGTAAACTCAGCCACACTATTCTTATATATAATAATATATTACATAATAATAATATTATTATTATTATATATATAATTAAAGCTGTAAGGACTCAATTTGGATTGACCCTGAGTGATGGGTTTTCAGCTCAATAAGCTCAAACAATAAATTTATAGAGAGTGGGTTGAAAGGTTTAGGTGCTGGCCGTCGATCACCATGCATGAACTTTTCTTATAAAAAATGTTAAGAGTTTCTTTACAAATGGGGGAATGCTCCTCGGCCTGTGGCCGAGGAGGCTTGATTGTTCTCTCTCTTTTTTCCCCCCCTCTTTTACTTTACTAGCTTTTCTTTTATAGTTTTCATCTTCCTATCTCCTTCTTCCATCTGTTGATCATCTATTTGCCTTTCTTCTGGCCGTCCGTCCCATCAGAGGCCTTATCGGTACTCAAGTGGTTCACTCTGATCAACGTTATCCTGCCAAGGGGTTACCTCCCCATTAATGCGGTCAGGGGGGTTAGTTGAGTACATTAAATGCGAGAGTGACAGTTTACTTTGGGTTAGTCTCTCCCCAAAATCACCTTTGTCAGGCCGAGGATAAGGTGGTCCTCGGCGTGGATTGGGAAAATAGACTTTCCCCCACTTTAGTCCAGAATAGCTTGTGCTCCTCGGCATGGGCCTTGGGTCTGCTACATGATGGGCCGAGGCTATCAGGCCCATGGGCCCCACAATAGCCCCTCAAAACTCTGCTACACGTTCCCTCGGACGGGGAGGAGGGTTTTGATACCTGCAGGTCCATTGGACGAATCGCCCCACTTCGGTTTGTACTGATGCTGGCGGCTTTTTGACTGCCCGATGCGCGTTTTTAGCGTTTCAAGACTTAATGGGCACCCACATTAAATTTTGGCGGCACCACGTTTCCCACTTTCAACGGCATGATCTTTTGCTTTTATGAGCAAGCGGTTACATTTGGGGAACCTAAGGGGGAGTATAAATACCTGTTTGAACCGCATGGTTTCATCATTTTCGCGCTTACAATTATTGATGCATATAGTTTGAATCTGGTTTGACTTGAACACTATCTGAAGGGTATCGTCGTACTTCTGTAAGTCTTCTTTTTCTAGCAACTCCAAATTTCCTTGATTTCACTCTTCCTTTTCTCTTTTAGAACTTTTAGTTGTCTTTGGGGAATGGGTAAGTTTAAGAAGTTGGTTGAGTCCGATGAGATGATAAACAAATTCATTATTGACTATAGAATACCCAATAATGTGAATTTGAAGTACTGTGAAGAGGGAGAGTGGTACCTTAGGAGGAGAGAGGGTGAAGTTGTGATCCCGATAGTTGCTTTCGTAGAAGGAGGGATGAGAATCCCTATGAGGCCGGTGACCCTTAATTACCTTAGGCATTTTCGCCTGGCTCCTACTCAATGTGCCGTGAATGTATTTAGGATATTAGGGTGTGTAGATACCTTGAATGAGAAAATGGGGCTGAGACTGACTCACCACGATGTGAACTGGTGTTACAACCTTCATCACCTGAGGGGTAAGACAAATTATATGAAGACAAGAGACGATAGGGTTCGTCTTATCCAGTGTCTTCCTGATTCCAATAAGGGGTTGAACTAAGATTTCCTCATAGTGTCGGGAGAGTGGCACGACGGCTTTCATTGCCCAATGGTAGAGGGGGAGCCAGGTAGGGCATCCGAAATACAAGATAATCTAGGTCTCAGCATTTTCAAGTTTTATACCTGTATACTCGATTTGGTTGATTAACCATAGGAATTTCGCTTTTCTTTCCACAGATCCACACGCCTTTGCACGTCATTTCCACCTGGTTAACAAAGCGGATTTGGAATCCGTTCTCAGGTCGGAACTTTTCTTGAACGAACCTGATAACCAAGTCAGAGCTGCTCATAAAATCCTTGGATGCGACCCAGCTCAGACGTCATTCCCAGTTCCGAAGCACGTAATTAGAGCTCGTGACCCTCGGCTTACGCAGATAACCGTGGTGGAGGGCGGTTTTGCTTTTACTAAGGGGTCTTGTATTCCTGAAGGCATTCCGCTATCAGGTCCCTTTTCCTCCCTGCAAGTAACGGTGGCCGAGAAAGGACCATCTAAGAAAGCAAGGGAGGTGGTTGAACTGAGTTCTTCCGAGGACGAATATAGTGTGTTTGACTTAGTTGATCAGTCCGAGGATCCTCCCGGTGACCTAGGAGACCCCCATTTGCCCGAAGCCGAACTCCAGTCCATAAGAGTTGGTCCTCAGGCTGAGATGGGTTTAAAAAGACAGCCCCAAACCAACCTTCTTGACTTGCTCGAAGGCGGTTCCAAGAAGGATGTATCAGGGGAGTTGCAGACCCAGCCCCCAGCACCTCAGCCCCAGATTCTAACCATGCAAACCAGGTCGTCCCCTGTTCCCACAGTAACAGACCCTCCTACCGAGTCTCATGACTCGAAAAGGAAAAGACTCTCCAAGGGTAAGGAGCCAATGGATGGGAGCAAATCTCATTCTTCGCCCGAGGAGGGTAGGTTTCGTAGGCCTCCGAAGCAACTGAAGCTCAGTGATAAACGGAAGAGCAAGAAGGCCACCCAGCAGTTCGAGGCTCAAGCCTGGCTGCCTGCTGCCATGCTCCATGATCAGCCCCTGATGGATAACGCGTCGATGCGGGAGTCTCAAGGAGACAAGGGGGCTCTCGTGGCCGAGGCCCTGGAGAAATCTCTTCTTCTTCCCACCGACATGGCCGAGTTAGAGAAAATGAGTGGGGTAGAGGTTGTCCTCGACCTTAAGAAATATCTAGGCATGGTAGGTCCTTTGACACTTATTCATTTTACTCAAGATTTTGTTGCTTAGTACCTTTCTTTCTCTTTACAGAGTTGCTTGTTTTTACTGGCAGGCTATCCAGGCCATTTTCAGGTTGGGCGAAGAGGTTGATGATCATAGCAATGCCTTAGCACAAGAACGCGACAAGTTCCTGGAGGCGGCCAATACTCTTAAGAGATCTGAGGCCGACCTGAAAAAGGCGACCGAGGATCTAGCAGAAATGGTGAAGGCCAGGGATACTGCTGTCTCTGACCTAGCCGTGGTCAGGAAGCAAGCTGAGGATCAAACTAACCGCTTGCAAGATGTTGAGGGTCAATTACAAAAGGCCAAAGAGGACATTACCTATATGAAGGAAAATTTGACCAAGGCAATCCATGAAAAATGTGTTGCCGAGTATGCTAAGGACGAGGCTGTGAGAGCCAAAGACGAGGCGGTATTTGCGAAAATAGACGCTGAGCGCTCTATGGAAAAGGCAGAGGAGGATGCTTTCGCAGAAGGGGTGGCTAAGACTGAAGCCACCCTTCGGGCTCAAGTTCCTGCAGTATGCAGGCATTACTGTTCTCAAACCTGGCATGAAGCCCTCAACCAAGCAGGGGTTGATGCCTCCTCTGATCTTAGAAGAGAGGACAGGGTGTACTACCCTACCGCCATTCGCGAGGTTGCACCTGTTGCTCCTGAGGATGGATCCTCATTACCATCGGTTAAAGGTCAAGATATGACCGCCGAGGATACGCCGTTAACTGATCAACCATCCGAGGAAGTTGAGCCCCAGATAGCATTGGGGGACGTTGTAACCAAGGGTCACGAAGCACCACAAGACGTGGCAAGTCCTCCGACGGACCTTCCGAGATCTAGCCCTTAAGCTTTGGCCTAAGCTTTTTGATTTACTTACTGACTTGATTTGCCTACTGAGTTGAGGAGACTAGTATACGGCGTAGGATAGCTTTGTTTATTTTCTTTTTGATATTATTTTGTTTCTTACCTCAGCGGCATTGTAAGGGAATTGTATACTTTCCGTTTGAACTGAATATATAATACTTTGCTTCCATCTAATGATATTTTTTGTTGTTTGCTTTACTATTGTATTCTACTCAATATTCGTATTCTATTCCGGAGTTAGCCTCATGAAACCGTTTGTTACCCTTCGAATATAAATCTAAAGATCGTGGTATAGCTTGATTCTAAGTAACGCTTTGGTTTTTCTCTAGATAGTTATTTTCTCTACGGGTTTGAGTCCGATGACCATGAATACCCTGGTTCTGCCTAGTACTCAGGTATAATGGTGTGTAGTTTTACCATAGGTTTGGGTCCGAGGACCATGCAATACCTTGGCTCTGTCTACCACTTCTATTTTTCTTGTAAGTATTAGATATAATGGTATGTGTAGTTTTACCATAGGCTCGGGCCCGAGGACCAGGCAAGACCTTGGTTCTATTTACCACTTCAATTTTTCCTGTAAGTATCCAGTTTCCCCATAGGTTTGGGTCCGAGGACCATGCAATACCTTGGTTCTGCCTAGTACCCAGGTATAATGGTGTGTGTAGTTTTACCATAGATTTGGGTCTGAGGACCATGCAATACCTTAGCTCTGTCTACCACTTCTATTTTCTGTAAGTATGAGATATAATGGTGTGTGTAGTTTTACCCTAGGTTTGGGTCCGAGGACCATGCAAGACCTTAATTCTGTCTACCACTTCAATTTTTCCTGTAAGTATCTAGTTTCCCCATAGGTTTGGGTCCGAGGACCATGTAATACCTTGGCTCTGTCTACCACTTCAATTTTTCTGTAAGTATGAGATATAATGGTGTGTGTAGTTTTACCATAGGCTTGGGTCCGAGGACTATGCAAGACCTTGATTCTGTCTACCACTTCAATTTTTCCTGTAAGTATCTAGTTTCCCCATAGGTTTGGGTCCGAGGACCATGCAATACCTTGGTTCTGTCTAGTACCCAGGTATAATGGTGTGTGTAGTTTTACCATAGGTTTGGGTCCGAGGACCATGCAATACCTTGGTTCTGTCTAGTACCCAGGTATAATGGTGTGTGTAGTTTTACCATAGGTTTGGGTCCGAGGACCATGCAATACTTCGGCTCTGTCTACCACTTCTATTTTTTGTAAGTATGAGATATAATGGTGTGTGTAGTTTTACCATAGGCTTGGGTCCGAGGACCATGCAAGACCTTGATTCTATCTACCACTTCAATTTTTCCTGTAAATATCTAGTTTCACCATAGGTTTGGGTCCGAGGACCATGCAATACCTTGGTTCTGTCTAGTACCCAGGTATAATGGTGTGTGTAGTTTTACCATAGGTTTGGGTCCGAGGACCATGCAATACCTCGGCTCTGTCTACCACTTCTATTTTTTGTAAGTATGAGATAAAATGGTGTGTGTAGTTTTACCATAGGCTTGGGTCCGAGGACCATGCAAGACCTTGATTCTGTCTACCACTTCAATTTTTCCTGTAAGTATCTAGTTTCTCCATAGGTTTGGGTCCGAGGACCATGCAATACCTTGGTTCAGCCTAGTACCCATGTATAATGGTGTGTGTAGTTTTACTATAGGTTTGGGTCCGAGGACCATGCAATACCTTGGCTCTGTCTACCACTTCTATTTTCTGTAAGTATGAGATATAATGATGTGTATAGTTTTACCATAGGTTTGGGTCCGAGGACCATGCAAGACCTTGATTCTGTCTACCACTTTAATTTTTTCTGTAAGTATCTAGTTTCCCCATAGGTTTGGGTCCGAGGACCATGTAATACCTTGGTTCTGTCTAGTACCCAGGTATAACGGTGTATGTAGTTTTACCATAGGTTTGGGTCCGAGGACCATGCAATACCTCGGCTCTGTCTACCACTTCTATTTTTTGTAAGTATGAGATATAATGGTGTGTGTAGTTTTACCATAGGCTTGGGTCCGAGGACCATGCAAGACCTTGATTCTGTCTACCACTTCAATTTTTCCTGTAAGTATCTAGTTTCTCCATAGGTTTGGGTCCGAGGACCATGCAATACCTTAGTTCTGTCTAGTACCTAGGTATAATGGTGTGTGTAGTTTTACCATAGGTTTGGGTCCGAGGACCATGCAATACCTCGGCTTTGTCTACCACTTCTATTTTTTGTAAGTATGAGATATAATGATGTGTGTAGTTTTACCATAGGCTTGGGTCCGAAGACCATGCAAGACCTTGATTCTGTCTACCACTTCAATTTTTCCTGTAAGTATTTAGTTTTCCCATAGGTTTGGGTTCGAGGACCATGCAATACCTTGGTTCTGTCTAGTACCTAGGTATAATGATGTGTGTAGTTTTACCTTAGGTTTGGGTCCGAGGACCATGCAATACCTTGGCTCTATCTACCAATTCAATTTTCTGTAAGCAGAGGTTTGTCCTCAGATCGCTTTACTGGAGATGATTCCTCTTTGCGTCAGATTATGATCTTTACACGTGGCATTGATCTCGCCTCTAACTCGAGGCCCCATCTTTTCATTTATGAAACGCCCTTTGTCTGTTCGTGTTTCGTGCTTGACACTCCGGTGCGCGAAACGCACCTTCATTAATGTCCTCATAAATTAACACGAGTCCAACCGTCCGTGGCCTCCTTGGAAATTGGCGACTTCATTACTAACCCAGCTGATAATACTCTTTTCGAACTCTGCATGAATTAATTCTCACCAACCCCCACCCCCTATATAAATTGAGGAGATGGTTTCTCCACAACCCATGGACCTCTCAACACAAACAGAACAAAACATATTCTTCCAACCTCCCATGCCCTTTTTATAACCCCGCCGGAATTGTTACCGGGATTGACATAAACCGGTATGGCCGCAGCCCCCATTGGGCTTTCGGTGCGGCAGAATCTAGGCGTAACCCTGATGGCGCCCTTCGAGGTGTCCCAGAGGGGTGTTGTTAGAGAACCTAACGTCTTTCCCCGGAGCACACCCCCGACGAGGAAGACGTGTGAATTCACCTCATGGGCGGTGCTCGAGTGTTGCCGTCTCCAACAGCCAACACTCGTGAGGGCCGGAGAGAATCGAGGGAACATCACGGGGGAGGGTATCCCGGAGCCCCTGCATCTGCTCCTCTCTTTGTTCCAGCTCCGCCTAGCCGAGGAGGGAGTTGTTGGGGGCCTGGGAGCATGATTGCCCTTCACCTCCTCCACCGTGTGTCAAGCTCTCCCATTCTCTTGGTGCCAAATAAAAGCACGAGTTGACACTTCCCTCCGGCTAGCTCTTCCTTAGGGTGGCTCCACCTGGGCCTCTGATTGTAGAAATAGCTGGTAGTATTAGCTTGTAAATTTGTATGTAAAACACACCTGCCTGAGCCTCTGATTGTAACTTGTACTTTTTCTCTTCATGAAATAATAAAATCAAGATCTTTCTTTTTTTTTTTCTATTGTCAAATCTTCTATATTTTTTTTTCTTTCAACCTATTGTAGAACGAATACTTAGAACACTCGCCTGGTGCGCCGGCCAGCACCCTAATCCTTCCCACAGACGGCGCCAATTGTAAGGACTCAATTTGGATTGACCCTGAGTGATGGGTTTTCAGCCCAATAAGCCCAAACAATAAATTTATAGAGAGTGGGTTGAAAGGTTTAGGTGCTGACCATTGATCACCATGCATGAACTTTTCTTATAAAAAATGCTAAGAGTTTCTTTACAAATGGGGGAATGCTCCTCGGCCTGTGGCCGAGGAGGCCTGATTGTTCTCTCTCTTTTTTCCCCCCCTCTTTTACTTTACTAGCTTTTCTTTTATAGTTTTCATCTTCCTATCTCCTTTTTCCATCTGTTAATCATCTATTTGCCTTTCTTCTGGCCGTTCGTCCCATCAGAGGCCTTGTCGGTACTCAAGTGGTTCACTTTGATCAACGTTATCCTGCCAAGGGGTTACCTCCCCATTAATGCGGTCAGGGGGGTTAGTTGAGTGCATTAAATGCGAGAGTGACAGTTTACTTTGGGGTTAGTCTCTCCCCAAAATCACCTTTGTCAGGCCGAGGATAAGGTGGTCCTCGGCGTGGATTGGGAAAATAGACTTTCCCCTACTTTAGTCCAGAATAGCTTGTGCTCCTCGGCATGGGCCTTGGGTCTGCTACATGATGGGTCGAGGCTATCAGGCCCATGGGCTCCACAAAAGCTATCATCAACTACATAAATATCTATTCACTTTGATACAGCACTAAGAGCATTTTCATTGGCAATTGCAAATGGGAAATGTAGGGGAAAAGTTCAATCAAGGCACAAAAAGGTGTTGGCAATGGACTTGTAAAATGCTAGAATTGCAAATTATAATATATTTTAATTGATAAAGTGGAAGAGAGATGGGGGAGAAAAGAGAGGGAGAGTTATATTGGAATATATTATATTATTTTATTGTGTAATATATATTATTTTAATGAGTAGAATAGAAAAATAAAAATTGGAATGTTGACTGTGTTATAAAATGGTATGGTATAATTAATAAAGTAGTTTTTTGAGATGGTAAAATATGATAGGATACAATTTTCCATTGCGAATACTCTAAAAATAAACTTGATTTTTGACCACACATTGTAGTTAAGCAGCTTTAGAGCGTTCACAGTCCCCTGTAACTCACAAGTGAAAACAAATATTAGTTACTTTTCCCTTTGGTGAAAATAGTCAAATACCACGTTTTGGCAAAATTTGTGGCAAACTAACATTGTTTTGGAAATATTTAGCAATCTACCATTTTTTTAGTACTTGAGTTTCACAAAATTGAGTTCTAAATAGTACTCGAGTTCAGTGAACTCGAGTTCCTAGGTAAGTCATTAGAGTGGCACTGCTGACCTGGAATTTAAGGAATTAAAAAAACAATGTGGTACTTGATATTGCGAAAATCGAGTACTTCTTTATAGTACTCGAGCTTAACAAAGTTGAGTTCTTTGTTTTTTTTTTTTTTTTTTTTTTTAATTTTAATTTTTTTATTTCTCACAAAACTTTTACTTATTTCATTTTCAACTGCTTGTGATCCTTGCGTCCACCAAACTAAGTACAGTGTCTGGACTTGAAAAAGTTTATGTGCAAGTAACTAGAGTTGCAGTTAGCTAAAGCACAAAGTAGTCTGGTAGTAACTATTTACTAAAGGTGCCCATGAGATGTTAGGAAGTCAGTAAGATGCAAAATGGCCCTTACCCTAGATAACACCTAAACAAAGGATCGGAGGTCTCATTGAGTATATTGTTGAAAAGTGCTGCACAAAAAAATGATAAGAGTTGGTAATTTGATATGATTCTAAACAAAAAAAAAAAAAATGATAAGAGTTGGTAATTTTATCTAATGTTCATAATCAGAGATCACCAAAGACACATATGGATAGTACATTTCAATTCATCACTGTTAGAAGCCATGACATGACTGCACTTAGTCCTCACTTTCTCTGGGATTTCACTTCTTGCTCACTGCCTGAATGGCCTCCCATTTTATTTCTTCATCTTTTCCTTCTTTTCTTCCTTTCACACTCTTGACATCAAATCACAATAAATGCAACTCACTTGCTTTGACTTTGCTTTAGCCACTTTCTTTTTCCTTCAGCTCTTCCTTAGGCCGTATAGCCTTAATGCATCAGCCCCTTTCTGTTCTTCTTTCTCCTCAGCGTGTCTAACACACCTAAGTCACTACCTAAGAAGAAAATAGGCCGACTTTTATGGCTTGTCCAACCACCTCTTTAATGAGGTGTTTTATCAAGTGTGGGCTGGACCCATGGTGCTGTGATGCACCCAACATGGTGGACACAATGATCACAAATAGTTGAAGATGAAATAAGAAAAAATTTTGTACGAAACAAAAAGTAAAAAAAAGAAAAGAAAAACAAGGTACTCGACTTTGGTAAGCTCGAGTACTATAAAGAAGTACTCGATTTCCGCAATATCGAGTACCATATTGTTTTTCTCTCAGGTTTGTGTGGGTGTAACTACCTCAC